>NC_064647.1:2861673-3161673 GCF_023864345.2 Schistocerca serialis cubense
AAATTGCGTCGGCATTCAATACATCGTCCCCCAGCCGATTTGTCTCCAAGGGGATATTGCTGCCTCGGGCACCAAATGGTTCGTCTGCTGTGAGTCTAGATTTTCGAATCGGACGAAAAACTGATAGTTAATTGTAACATTCAGGGCCTCCTAATGACGATGGAACACACAAATTGCGTCGCGATCCAATACATCGTCCTCAAGCCGACTTCTCTCCAAGGGTCTAATGCTGCCTCGGGCACTTTATGGTCGTTCTCTTGTAAGTCTAGATTTTCGAATCCGACGCAAAAATGATAGTTAATTGTAACGTTCAGGGCCTCCTAATGCCGATGGAACACTCAAATTGCGTCGAGATTCAATACATCGTCCTCCAGCCGACTTGTCTCCAAGGGTCTATTGCTGCTTCGGGCACCTTATGGTCGTTCTCCTGTGAGTCTAGATTTTCGAATCCGACGCAAAAATGATAGTTAATTGTAACGTTCAGGGCCATGTAATGACGATGGAACACTCAAACTGCGTCGAGATTCAATACATCGGCCTCCCGCCGACTTGTCTCCAAGGGTGTTGCTGCCTCGGGCACCTTATGGTCGTTCGCCTGTGAGTTTAGATTATCGAATCCGACGCAAAAATGATAGTTAATTGTAACTTTTAGGGCCTTGTAATGACGATGAAACACTCAAATTGCGACGAGATTCAATACATCATCCTCCAGCCGACTTGTCTCCAAGGGTCTAATGCTGCCTCGGGCACCTTATGGTCGTTCTCCTGTGAGTCTAGATTTTCGAATCCGACGCAAAAATGATAGTGAATAGTAAAGTTCAGCGCCTCATGATGACGATAGAACTCTCAAATTGCGTCGAGATTCAATACATCGTCCTCCAGCCGACTTGTCTCCAAGGGTCTAATGCTGCCTCGGGCACCTTACGGTCGTTCTCTTGTAAGTCTAGATTTTCGAATCCGACGCAAAAATGATAGTTAATTGCAACGTTCATGGCCTCCTAATGCCGATGGAACTCTCAAATTGCGTCGAGATTCAATACATCGGCCTCCAGCGGACTTGTCTCCAAGGGGATATTGCTATCTCGAGCACCGTATGATCTTCTCCTGTGAGTAGATTTTCGAATTCGACGCATAAATGATAGTTAATTGTAACGTTCAGGGCCTTTTAATGACGATGGGACACTCATTTTGCGTCGCGATCAAATACATCGTCCTCCAACCGACTTGTCTCCAAGGGTCAATAGCTGCCTCGGGCACCGTATGGTCGTTCCCCTGTGAGTTTAGATTATCGAATCCGACGCAAAAATGATAGTTAATTGTAACGTTTAGGGCCTCCTAATGACGATTGGACACTCAAATTGCGTCGAGATTCAATACATCGTCCTCCAGCCGACTTGGCTCCAAGGGGA
The DNA here is from genome assembly GCF_023864345.2 of Schistocerca serialis cubense. Classification (NCBI taxonomy): domain Eukaryota; kingdom Metazoa; phylum Arthropoda; class Insecta; order Orthoptera; family Acrididae; genus Schistocerca; species Schistocerca serialis. The sequence goes on from NC_064647.1 coordinate 2,863,083, forward strand.
TATTGCTGTCTCGAGCACCGTATGAACTTCTCCTGTGAGTAGATTTTCGAATCCGACGCGAAACTGATAGTTAATTCTAACGTTCAGGGCCATGTAATGACGATGGAACACTCAAATTGCGTCGAGATCAATACATCGGCCTCCAGCCGACTTGTCTCCAAGTTTCTATTGCTGCCTCGGGCACCTTATGGTCGTTCTCCTGTGAGTTTAGATTTTCGAATCCGACGAAAAACTGATAGTTAATTGTAACATTCAAGGCCTCCTAATGACGATGGAACACTCATTTTGCGTGGTGCGATCCAATACATCGTCCTCCAACCGACTTGTCTCCAAGGGTCAATCGCTGCCTCGAGCACCGTATGGTCGTTCCCCTGTGAGTTTAGATTATCGAATCCGACGCAAAAATGATAGTTAATTGTAACGTTTAGGGCCTCCTAATGACGATGGGACACTCAAATTGCATCGAGATTCAATACATCGTCCTCCAGCCGATTTGTCTCCAAGGGGATATTGCTGTCTCGGGCACAATATGATCCTTCTCCTGTGAGTCTAGATTTTCGAATCCGACGCAAAAAGGATAGTGAATTGTAACGTTCAGCGCCTCCTAATGACGATAGAAGACTCAAATTGCGTCGGGATTCAATACATCGTCCTCCAGCCGATTTTTTCCAAGGGGATATTGCTGCCTCGGGCACCAAATGGTTCGTCTGCTGTGAGTCTAGATTTTCGAATTCGACGAAAAACTGATAGTTAATTGTAACATTCAGGGCCTCCTAATGACGTTGGAACTCTCAAATTGCGTCGAGATTCAATACATCGTCCTCCAGCCGACTTGTCTCCAAGGATCTAAAGCTGCCTCGGGCACTTTATGGTCGTTCTCTTGTAAGTCTAGATTTTCGAATCCGACACAAAAATGATAGTTAATTGTAGCGTTCAGGGCCGCCTAATGACGTTGGAACTCTCAAATTGCGTCGAGATTCAATACATCGTCCTCCAGCCGACTTGTCTCCAAGCGTCTATTGCTGCCTCGGGCACCTTATGGTCGTTCTCCTGTGAGTCTAGATTTTTGAATCCGACGCAAAAATGATAGTTAATTGTAACGTTCAGGGCCTTGTAATGACGATGGAACACTCAAATTGCGTCGTGATTCAATACATCGGCCTCCAGCCGACTTGTCTCCAAGGGTCTATTGCTGCCTCGGGCACCTTATGGTCGTTCTCCTGTGAGTCTAGATTTTCGAATCCGACGCAAAAATGATAGTTAATTGTAACGTTCAGGGCCACCTAATGCCGATGGAACACTCAAATTGCGTCGACATTCAATACATCGGCCTCCAGCCGACTTGTCTCCAAGGGTCTATTGCTGCCTCGGGCACCTTATGGTCGTCCTCCTGTGAGTCTAGATTTTCGAATCCGACGCAAAAATGATAGTTAATTGTAACGTTCAGCGCCTCCTAATGACGATAGAAGACTCAAATTGCGTCGCGATCCAATACATCGTCCTCCAGCCGACTTGTCTCCAAGGGTCTATTGCTGCCTCGGGCACCTTATGGTCGTTCTCCTGCGAGTTTAGATTTTCGAATCCGACGAAAAACTGATAGTTAATTGTAACATTCAGGGCCTCCTAATGCCGATGGAACACTCAAATTGCGTCGAGATTCAATACATCGTCCTCCAACCGACTTGTCTCCAAGGGTCAATAGCTGCCTTGGGCACCGTATGGTCGTTCCCCTGTGAGTTTAGATTATCGAATCCGACGCAAAAATGATAGTTAATTGTAACGTTTAGGGCCTCCTAATGACGATGGGACACTCAAATTGCGTCGAGATTCAATACATCGTCCTCCAGCCGACTTGTCTCCAAGGGGATATTGCTGTCTCGGGCACAATATGATCCTTCTCCTGTGAGTCTAGATTTTCGAATCCGACGCAAAAATGATAGTTAATTGTAGCGTTCAGGGCCGCCTAATGACGTTGGAACTCTCAAATTGCGTCGAGATTCAATACATCGTCCTCCAGCCGACTTGTCTCCAAGGGTCTATTGCTGCCTCGGGCACCTTATGGTCGTTCTCCTGTGAGTCTAGATTTTCGAATCCGACGCAAAAATGATAGTTAATTGTAACTTTCAGGGCCTTGTAATGACGATGGAACACTCAAATTGCGTCGAGATTCAATACATCGGCCTCCAGCCGACTTGTCTACAAGGGAATATCGCTGCCTCGGGCACCACATGGTCCTACTCCTGTGAGTCTAGATTTTCGAATCCGACGCAAAAATGATAGTGAATTGTAACGTTCAGCGCCTCCTAATGACGATAGAAGACTCAAATTGCGTCGCGATCCAATACATCGTCCTCCAGCCGACATGTCTCCATGGGTCTATTGCTCCCTCGGGCACCTTATGGTCGTTCTCCTGTGAGTCTAGATTTTCGAATCCGACTCAAAAATGATAGTTAATTGTAACGTTCAGGGCCTCCTAATGCCGATGGAACACTCAAATTGCGTCGAGATTCAATACATCGGCCTCCAGCCGACTTGTCTCCAAAGGTATATTGCTGCCTCGGGCACCTTATGGTCGTTCTCCTGTGAGTCTAGATTTTAGAATCCGACGCAAAAATGATAGTTAATTGTAACGTTCAGGGCCTTGTAATTACGATGGAACACTCAAATTGCGTCGAGATTCAATACATCGGCCTCCAGCCGACATGTCTCCATGGGTCTATTGCTCCCTCGGGCACCTTATGGTCGTTCTCCTGTGAGTTTAGATTATCGAATCCGACGCAAAAATGATAGTTAATTGTAACGTTCAGGGCCTCCTAATGCCGATGGAACACTCAAATTGCGTCGAGATTCAATACATCGGCCTCCAGCCGACTTGTCTCCAAAGGTATATTGCTGCCTCGGGCACCTTATGGTCGTTCTCCTGTGAGTCTAGATTTTCGATTCCGACGCAAAAATGATAGTTAATTGTAACGTTCAGGGCTTTGTAATGACGATGGAACACTCAAATTGCGTCGAGATTCAATACATCGGCCTCCAGCCGAATTGTCTCCATGGGTCTATTGCTGCCTCGGGCACCTTATGGTCGTTCTCCTGTGAGTTTAGATTATCGAATCCGACGCAAAAATGACAGTTAATTGTAACGTTCAGGGCCTTCTAATGCCGATGGAACACTCAAATTGCGTCGAGATTCAATACATCGGCCACCAGCCGACTTGTCTCCAAGGGTCTATTGCTGCCTCGGGCACCTTATGGTCGTTCTCCTGTGAGTCTAGTTTTCGAATCCGACGCAAAAATGATAGTTAATTGTAACGTTCAGGGCCATGTAATGACGATGGAACACTCAAATTGCGTCGAGATTCAATACATCGGCCTCCCGCCGACTTGTCTCCAAGGGTGATGCTGCCTCAGGAACCTTATGGTCGTTCTCCTGTGAGTGTAGATTTTCGAATCCGACGAAAAACTGATAGTTAATTGTATCATTCAGGGCCTCCTAATGACGATAGAACACTCAAATTGCGTCGCGATCCAATACATCGTCCTCCAGCCGACTTGTCTCCAAGGATCCAATGCTGCCACGGGCACTTTATGGTCGTTCTCTTGTAAGTCTAGATATTCGAATCCGACGCAAAAATGATAGTTAATTGTAACGTTCAGGGCGTCCTAATGCCGATGGAACACTCAAATTGCGTCGAGATTCAATACATCGGCCTCCAGCCGACTTGTCTCCAAGGGTATATAGCTGCCTCGGGCACCTTATTGTCGTTCTCCTGTGAGTCTAGATTTTCGAATCCGACGCAAAAATGATAGTTAATTGTAACGTTCAGGGCCTTGTAATGACGATGGAACACTCAAATTGCGTCGAGATTCAATACATCGGCCTCCAGCCGACGTGTCTCCATGGGTCTATTGCTGCCTCGGGCACCTTATGGTCGTTCTCCTGTGACTTTAGATTATCGAATCCGACGCAAAAATGATAGTTAATTGTAACGTTCGGGCCCTCCTAATGCCGATGGAACACTCAAATTGCGTCGAGATTCAATACATCGGCCACCAGCCGACTTGTCTCCAAGGGTCTATTGCTGCCTCGGGCACCTTATGGTCGTTCTCCTGTGAGTCTAGATTTTAGAATCCGACGCAAAAATGATAGTGAATAGTAACGTTCAGCGCCTCCTGATGACGATAGATCTCTCAAATTGCGTCGAGATTCAATACATCGTCCTCCAGCCGACTTGTCTCAAAGGGTCTAATGCTGCCTCGGGCACCTTATGGTCGTTCTCTTGTAAGTCTAGATTTTCGAATCCGACGCAAAAATGATAGTTAATTGTAACGTTCATGGCCTCCTAATGCCGATGGAACTCTCAAATCGCGTCGAGATTCAATACATCGGCCTCCAGCGTACTTGTCTCCAAGGGGATATTGCTGTCTCGAGCACCGTATGAACTTCTCCTGTGAGTAGATTTAAGAATCCGACGCATAAATGATAGTTAATTGTAACGTTCAGGGCCTTCTAATGACGATGGGACACTCATTTTGCGTCGCGATCCAATACATCGTCCTCCAGCCGATTTGTCTCCAAGGGGGTATTGCTGCCTCAGGCACCAAATGGTTCATCTGCTGTGAGTCCAGATTTTCGAATCCGACGCAAAACTGGTAGTTAATTGTAACGTTCAGGGCCATGTAATGACGATGGAACACTCAAATTGCGTCAAGATTCAATACATCGGCCTCCCGCCGACTTGTCTCTAAGGGTGATGCTGCCTCGGGCACCTTATGGTCGTTCTCCTGTGAGTTTAGATTATCGAATCCGACGCAAAAATGATAGTTAATTGTAACGTTTAGGGCCTCCTAATGACGATGGAACACTCAAATTTCTCGATATTCAATACATCGGCCTCCACCCGACTTGTCTCTAAGGGTCTGTTGCTGCCTCGGGCACCATATGATCTTTCTCCTGTGAGTCTAGATTTTCGAATCCGACGCAAAAATGATAGTGAATAGTAACGTTCAGCGCCTCCTGATGACGATAGATCTCTCAAATTGCGTCGAGATTCAATACATCGTCCTCCAGCCGACTTGTCTCAAAAGGGTGTAATGCTGCCTCGGGCACCTTATAGTCGTTCTCTTGTAAGTCTAGATTTTCGAATCCGACGCAAAAATGATAGTTAATTGTAACGTTCATGGCCTCCTAATGCCGATGGAACTCTCAAATTGCGTCGAGATTCAATACATCGGCCTCCAGCGGACTTGTCTCCAAGGGGATATTGCTGTCTCGAGCACCGTATGAACTTCTCCTGTGAGTAGATTTTCGAATCCGACGCATAAATGATAGTTAATTGTAACGTTCAGGGCTTTCTAATGACGATGGGACACTCATTTTGCGTCGCGATCCAATACATCGTCCTCCAACCGACTTGTCTCCAAGGGTCAATAGCTGCCTCGGGCACCGTATGGTCGTTCCCCTGTGAGTTTAGATTATCGAATCCGACGCAAAAATGATAGTGAATTGTAACATTCAGGGCCTCCTAATGACGATGGAACACTCAAATTGCGTCGCGACCCAATACATCGTCCTCCAGCCGACTGGTCTCCAAGGATCCAATGCTGCCACGGGCACTTTATGATCCTTCTCCTGTGAGTCTAGATTTTCGATTCCGACGCAAAAATGATAGTGAATTGTAACATCAGCGCCTCCTAATGACGATAGAAGACTCAAATTGCGTCGGGATTCAATACATCGTCCTCCAGCCGATTTGTCTCCAAGGGGATATTGCTGCCTCGGGCACCAAATGGTTCGTCTGCTGTGAGTCCAGATTTTCGAATCCGACGGAAAACTGATAGTTAATTGTAACATTCAGGGCCTCCTAATGACGATGGAACACTCAAATTGCGTCGCGATCCAATACATCGTCCTCCAGCCGACTTGTCTCCAAGGGTCTATTGCTGACTCGGGCACCCTATGGTCGTTCTCCTGTGAGTCTAGATTTTCGAATCCGACGCAAAAATGATAGGTAATTGTAACGTTCAGGGCCTTGTAATGACGATGGAACACTCAAATTGCGTCGAGATTCAATACATCGGCCTCCAGCCGACTTGTCTCCAAGGGTCTATTGCTGCCTCGGGCACTTTATGGTCGTTCTCCTGTGAGTCTAGATTTTCGTATCCGACGCAAAAATGATAGTTAATTGTAACGTTCAGGGCCTTCTAATGACGATGGAACACTCAAATTGCGTCGAGATTCAATACATCGGCCTCCAGCCGACTTGTCACCAAGGGGATATCGCTGCCTTGGGCAACACATGGTCCTTCTTCTGTGAGTCTAGATTTTCGAATCCGACGCAAAAATGATAGTTAATTGTAACATTCAGGGCCTTGTAATGACGATGGAACACTCAAATTGCGTCGCGATCCAATACATCGTCCTCCAGCCGACTTGTTTCCAAGGGTCTATTGCCGCCTCGGGCACCTTATGGTCGTTCTCCTGTGAGTCTAGATTTTCGAATCCGACGCAAAAATGATAGTTAATTGTAACGTTCAGGGCCTTGTAATGACGATGGAACACTCAATTTGCGTCGAGATTCAATACATCGTCCCCCAGCCGACTTGTCTCCAAGGGTCTGTTGCTGCCTCGGGCACCGTATGGTCGTTCTCCTGTGTGTTTATATTATCGAATCCGACGCAAAAATGATAGTAAATTTTAACGTTCAGGGCCTCCTAATGCCGATGGAACACACAAATTGCGTCGAGATTCAATACATCGGCCTCCAGCCGACTTGTCTCCAAGGATCAATTGCTGCCTCGGGCACCTTATGGTCGTTCTCCTGTGAGTCTAGATTTTCTAATCCGACGCAAAAATGATAGTTAATTGTAACGTTCAGGGCCTTCTAATGACGATGGAACACTCAAATTGCGTCGAGATTCAATACATCGTCCTCCAGCCGACTTGTCTCCAAGGGGATATTGCTGTCTCGGGCACAATATGATCCTTCTCCTGTGAGTCTAGATTTTCGAATCCGACGCTAAAATGATAATGAATTGTAACGTTCAGCGCCTCCTAATGACGATAGAAGACTCAAATTGCGTCGGGATTCATTACATCGTCCTCCAGCCGATTTGTCTCCAAGGGGATGTTGCTGCCTCGGGCACCAAATGGTTCGTCTGCTGTGAGTCCAGATTTTCGAATCCGACGGAAAACTGATAGTTAATTGTAACATTCAGGGCCTCCTAATGACGATGGAACACTCATTTTGCGTCGCGATCCAATACATCGGCCTCCAACCGACTTGTCTCCAAGGGTCAATTGCTGCCTCGGGCACTCCCCTGTGAGTTTAGATTATCGAATCCGACGCAAAAATGATAGTGAATTGTAACGTTCAGCGCCTCCTAATGACGATAGAAGACTCAAATTGCGTCGACATTCAATACATCGTCCTCCAGCCGATTTGTCTCCAAGGGGTATATTGCTGTCTCGAGCACCGTATGAACTTCTCCTGTGAGTAGATTTTCGAATCCGACGCGAAACTGATAGTTAATTGTAAGGTTCAGGGCCTTGTAATGACGATGGAACACACAAATTGCGTCGAGATTCAATACATCGGCCTCCAGCCGACTTGTCTCCAACGGTCTATTGCTGCCTCGGGCACCTTATGGTCGTTCTCCTGTGAGTTTAGATTTTCGAATCCGACGAAAAACTGATAGTTAATTGTAACATTTAGGGCCTCCTAATGACGATGGAACACTCATTTTGCGTCGCGATCCAATACATCGTCCTCCAACCGACTTGTCTCCAAGGGTCAATTGCTGCCTCGGGCACTCCCCTGTGAGTTTAGATTATCGAATCCGACGCAAAAATGATAGTGAATTGTAACGTTCAGCGCCTCCTAATGACAATAGAAGACTCAAATTGGGTCGGGATTCAATACATCGTCCTCCAGCCGATTTGTCTCCAAGGGGATATTGCTGCCTCGGGCACCAAATGGTACGTCTGCTGTGAGTCTAGATTTTCGAATCCGACGAAAAACTGATAGTTAATTGTAACATTCAGGGCCTCCTAATGACGATGGAACACTCAAATTGCGTCGCGATCCAATACATCGTCCTCCAGCCGACTTGTCTCCAAGGGTCTAATGCTGCCTCGGGCACTTTATGGTCGTTCTCATGTAAGTCTAGATTTACGAATCCGACCCAAAAATGATAGTTAATTGTAACGTTCAGGGCCGCCTAATGACGATGGAACTCTCAAATTGCGTCGAGATTCAATACATCGTCCTCCAGCCGACTTGTCTCCAAGGGTCTATTGCTGCCTCGGGCACCATATGGTCGTTCTCCTGTGAGTCTAGATTTTCGAATCCGACGCAAAAATGATAGTGAATCGTAAAGTTCAGCGCCGCCTAATGACGATAGAAGACTCAAATTGCGTCGCGATCCAATATATCGTCCTCCAGCCGACTTGTCTCCAAGGGTCTATTGCTACCTCGGGCACCTTATGGTCGTTCTCCTGTGAGTCTAGATTTTCGAATCCGACGCAAAAATGATAGTTAATTGTAACGTTCAGCGCCTCCTAATGACGATAGAAGACTCAAATTGCGTCGGCATTCAATACATCGTCCTCCAGCCGATTTGTCTCCAAGGGGATATTGTTGCCTCCGGCACCAAATGGTTCGTCTGCTGTGAGTCTAGATTTTCGAATCCGACGAAAAACTGATAGTTAATTGTAACATTCAGGGCCTCCTAATGACGATGGAACACTCAAATTGCGTCGAGATTCAATACATCGTCCCCCAGCCGACTTGTCTCCAAGGGTCTGTTGCTGCCTCGGGCACCGTATGGTCGTTCTCCTGTGAGTTTAGATTATCGAATACGACGCAAAAATGATAGTTAATTTTAACGTTCAGGGCCTCCTAATGCCGATGGAACACTCAAATTGCGTCGAGATTCAATACATCGGCCTCCAGCCGACTTGTCTCCAAGGGTCTATTGCTGCCTCGGGCACCTTATGGTCGTTCTCCTGTGAGTCTAGATTTTCGAATCCGACGCAAAAATGATAGTTAATTGTAACGTTCAGCGCCTCCTAATGACGATAGAAGACTCAAATTGCGTCGGCATTCAATACATCGTCCTCCAGCCGATTTGTCTCCAAGGGGATATTGTTGCCTCCGGCACCAAATGGTTCGTCTGCTGTGAGTCTAGATTTTCGAATCCGACGAAAAACTGATAGTTAATTGTAACATTCAGGGCCTCCTAATGACGATGGAACACTCAAATTGCGTCGCGATCCAATACATCGTCCACCAGCCGACTTGTCTCCAAGGATCTAATGCTGCCTCGGGCACTCCCCTGTGAGTTTAGATTATCGAATCCGACGCAAAAATGATAGTGAATTGTAACGTTCAGCGCCTCCTAATGACAATAGAAGACTCAAATTGGGTCGGGATTCAATACATCGTCCTCCAGCCGATTTGTCTCCAAGGGGATATTGCTGCCTCGGGCACCAAATGGTACGTCTGCTGTGAGTCTAGATTTTCGAATCCGACGAAAAACTGATAGTTAATTGTAACATTCAGGGCCTCCTAATGACGATGGAACACTCAAATTGCGTCGCGATCCAATACATCGTCCTCCAGCCGACTTGTCTCCAAGGGTCTAATGCTGCCTCGGGCACTTTATGGTCGTTCTCATGTAAGTCTAGATTTACGAATCCGACCCAAAAATGATAGTTAATTGTAACGTTCAGGGCCGCCTAATGACGATGGAACTCTCAAATTGCGTCGAGATTCAATACATCGTCCTCCAGCCGACTTGTCTCCAAGGGTCTATTGCTGCCTCGGGCACCATATGGTCGTTCTCCTGTGAGTCTAGATTTTCGAATCCGACGCAAAAATGATAGTGAATCGTAAAGTTCAGCGCCGCCTAATGACGATAGAAGACTCAAATTGCGTCGCGATCCAATATATCGTCCTCCAGCCGACTTGTCTCCAAGGGTCTATTGCTACCTCGGGCACCTTATGGTCGTTCTCCTGTGAGTCTAGATTTTCGAATCCGACGCAAAAATGATAGTTAATTGTAACGTTCAGGGCCTTGTAATGACGATGGAACACTCAAATTGCGTCGAGATTCAATACATCGTCCCCCAGCCGACTTGTCTCCAAGGGTCTGTTGCTGCCTCGGGCACCGTATGGTCGTTCTCCTGTGAGTTTAGATTATCGAATACGACGCAAAAATGATAGTTAATTTTAACGTTCAGGGCCTCCTAATGCCGATGGAACACTCAAATTGCGTCGAGATTCAATACATCGGCCTCCAGCCGACTTGTCTCCAAGGGTCTATTGCTGCCTCGGGCACCTTATGGTCGTTCTCCTGTGAGTCTAGATTTTCGAATCCGACGCAAAAATGATAGTTAATTGTAACGTTCAGCGCCTCCTAATGACGATAGAAGACTCAAATTGCGTCGGCATTCAATACATCGTCCTCCAGCCGATTTGTCTCCAAGGGGATATTGTTGCCTCCGGCACCAAATGGTTCGTCTGCTGTGAGTCTAGATTTTCGAATCCGACGAAAAACTGATAGTTAATTGTAACATTCAGGGCCTCCTAATGACGATGGAACACTCAAATTGCGTCGCGATCCAATACATCGTCCACCAGCCGACTTGTCTCCAAGGATCTAATGCTGCCTCGGGCACGTTATGGTCGTTCTCTTGTAAGTCTATATTTTCGAATCCGACGCAAAAATGATAGTTAATTGTAACGTTCAGGGCCGCCTAATGACGATGGAACTCTCAAATTGCGTCGAGATTCAATACATCGTCCTCCAGCCGACTTGTCTCCATGGCTCTATTGCTGCCTCGGGCACTTTATGGTCGTTTTCTTGTAAGTCTAGATTTTCGAATCCGACGCAAAAATGATAGTTAATTGTAACGTTCAGGGCCGCCTAATGACGATGGAACACTCAAATTGCGTCGAGATTCAATACATCGGCCTCCAGCCGACTTGTCTCCAAGGGGATATCGCTGCCTCGGGCACCACATGGTCCTTCTCCTGTGTGTCTAGATTTTCGAACCCGACGCAAAAATGATAGTGAATTGTAACTTTCAGCGCCTCCTAATGACGATAGAAGACTCAAATTGCGTCGCGATCCAATACATCGTCCTCCAGCCGACTTGTCTCCAAGGGTCTATTGCTGCCTCGGGCACCTTATGGTCGTTCTCCTGTGAGTCTAGATTTTTCAATCCGACGCAAAAATGATAGTTCATTGTAACGTTCAGGGCCATGTAATGACGATGGAACATTCAAATTGCGTCGAGATTCAATACATCGGCCTCCCGCCAACTTGTCTCCAAGGGTGATGCTGCCTCGGGCACCTTATGATCGTTCTCCTGTGAGTTTAGATTATCGAATCCGATGCAAAAATGATAGTTAATTGTAACGTTTAGGGCCTTGTAATGACGATGGGACACTCAAATTGCGTCGAGATTCAATACATCGTCCTCCAGCCGACTTGTCTCCAAGGGTCTAATGCTGCCTCGGGCACCTTATGGTCGTTCTCTTGTAAGTCTAGATTTTCGAATCCGACGCAAAAATGATAGTTAATTGTAACGTTCATGGCCTCCTAATGCCGATGGAACTCTCAAATTGCGTCGAGATTCAATACATCGGCCTCCAGCGGACTTGTCTCCAAGGGGATATTGCTGTCTCGAGCACCGTATGAACTTCTCCTGTGAGTAGATTTTCGAATCCGACGCATAAATTATAGTTAATTGTAACGTTCAGGGCTTTCTAATGACGATGGGACACTCATTTTGCGTCGCGATCCAATACATCGTCCTCCAACCGACTTGTCTCCAAGGGTCAATAGCTGCCTCGGGCACCGTATGGTCGTTCCCCTGTGAGTTTTTTAGATTATCGAATCCGACGCAAAAATGATAGTGAATTGTAACATTCAGGGCCTCCTAATGACGATGGAACACTCAAATTGCGTCGCGATCCAATACATCGTCCTCCAGCCGACTTGTCTCCAAGGATCCAATGCTGCCACGGGCACTTTATGATCCTTCTCCTGTGAGTCTAGACTTTCGAATCCGACGCAAAAATGATAGTGAATTGTAACGTTCAGCGCCTCCTAATGACGATAGAAGACTCAAATTGCGTCGGGATTCAATACATCGTCCTCCAGCCGATTTGTCTCCAAGGGGATATTGCTGCCTCGGGCACCAAATGGTTCGTCTGCTGTGACCCAGATTTTCGAATCCGACGGAAAACTTATAGTTAATTGTAACATTCAGGGCCTCCTAATGACGATGGAACACTCAAATTGCGTCGCGATCCAATACATCGTCCTCCAGTCGACTTGTCTCCAAGGATCCAATGCTGCCACGGGCACTTTATGGTCGTTCTCTTGTAAGTCTAGATTTTCGAATCCGACGCAAAAATGATAGTTAATTGTAACGTACAGGGCCTTGTAATGACGATGGAACACTCAAATTGCGTCGAGATTCAATACATCGGCCTCCAGCCGACTTGTCTCCAAGGGTCTATTGCTGCCTCGGGCACCTTATGGTCGTTCTCCTGTGAGTCTAGATTTTCGAATCCGACGCAAAAATTATAGTTAATTGTAACGTTCAGGGCCTTGTAATCACGATGGAACACTCAAATTGCGTCGAGATTCAATACATCGGCCTCCAGCCGACTTGTCTCCAAGGGTCTATTGCTGCCTCGGGCACCTTATGGTCGTTCTCCTGTGAGTTTGGATTTTCGAATCCGACGCAAAAATGATACTTAATTATAACGTTCAGGGCCTCCTAATGCCGATGGAACACTCAAATTAAGTCGAGATTCAATACATCGGCCTCCAGCCGACTTGTCTCCGAGGGTCTATTGCTGCCTCGGGCACCATATGGTCGTTCTCCTGTGAGTCTAGATTTTCGAATCCGACGCAAAAATGATAGTTAATTGTAACGTACAGGGCCTTGTAATGACGATGGAACACTCAAATTGCGTCGAGATTCAATACATCGGCCTCCCGCCGACTTTGCTCCAAGGGTCTGTTGCTGCCTCGGGCACCTTATGGTCGTTCTCCTGTGAGTTTAGATTATCGAATCCGACGCAAAACTGATAGTTAATTGTAACGTTTAGGGCCTTGTAATGACGATGGGACACTCAAATTGCGTCGAGATTCAATACATCATCCTCCAGCCGACTTGTCTCCAAGGGGATATTGCTGCCTCGGGCACCAAATGGTACGTCTGCTGTGAGTCTAGACTTTCGAATCCGACGAAAAACTGATAGTTAATTGTATCATTCAGGGCCTCCTAATGACGATGGAACACTCAAATTGCGTCGCGATCCAATACATCGTCCTCCAGCCGACTTGTCTCCAAGGGTCTAATGCTGCCTTGGGCACTTTATGGTCGTTCTCATGTAAGTCTAGATTTACGAATCCGACACAAAAATGATAGTTAATTGTAACGTTCAGGGCCGCCTAATGACGATGGAACTCTCAAATTGCGTCGAGATTCAATACATCGTCCTCCAGCCGACTTGTCTCCAAGGGTCTATTGCTGCCTCGGGCACCTTATGGTCGTTCTCCTGTGAGTCTAGATTTTCGTATCCGACGCAAAAATGATAGTTAATTGTAACGTTCAGGGCCTTCTAATGACGATGGAACTCTCAAATTGCGTCGAGATTCATTACATCGTCCTCTAGCCGACTTGTCTCCAAGGGTCTATTGCTGCCTCGGGCACCTTATGATCGTCCTCCTGTGAGTCTAGATTTTCGAACCCGACGCAAAAATGATAGTTAATTGTAAGGTTCAGGGCCTCCTAGTGCCGATGGAACACTCAAATTGCGTCGAGATTCAATACATCGGCCTCCAGCCGACTTGTCTCCAAAGGTATATTGCTGCCTCGGGCACCTTATTGTCGTTCTCCTGTGAGTCTAGATTTTCGAATCCGACGCAAAAATGATAGTTAATTGTAACGTTCAGGGCCTTGTAATGACGATGGAACACTCAAATTGCGTCGAGATTCAATACATCGGCCTCCCGCCGACTTGGCTCCAAGGGTCTGTTGCTGCCTCGGGCACCTTATGGTCGTTCTACTGTGAGTTTAGATTATCGAATCCGACGCAAAACTGATAGTTAATTGTAACGATTAGGGCCTTGTAATGACGATGGGACACTCAAATTGCGTCGAGATTCAATACATCGTCATCCAGCCGACTTGTCTCCAAGGGGATATTGATGCCTCGGTCACCAAATGGTACGTCTGCTGTGAGTCTAGATTTTCGAATCCGACGAAAAACTGATAGTTAATTGTAACATTCAGGGCCTCCTAATGACGATGGAACACTCAAATTGCGTCGCGATCCAATACATCGTCCTCCAGCCGACCTGTCTCCAAGGGTCTAATGCTGCCTTGGGCACTTTATGGTCGCTCTCATGTAAGTCTAGATTTACGAATCCGACACAAAAATGATAGTTAATTGTAACGTTCAGGGCCGCCTAATGACGATGGAACTCTCAAATTGCGTCGAGATTCAATACATCGTCCTCCAGCCGACTTGTCTCCAAGGGTCTATTGCTGCCTCGGGCACCTTATGGTCGTTCTCCTGTGAGTCTAGATCTTCGTATCCGACGCAAAAATGATAGTTAATTGTAACGTTCAGGGCCTTCTAATGACGATGGAACTCTCAAATTGCGTCGAGATTCAATACATCGTCCTCCAGCCGACTTGTCTCCAAGGGTCTATTGCTGCCTCGGGCACCTTATGGTCGTCCTCCTGTGAGTCTAGATTTTCGAACCCGACGCAAAAATGATAGTTAATTGTAACGTTCAGGGCCTCCTAATGCCGATGGAACACACAAATTGTGTCGAGATTCAATACATCGGCCTCCAGGCGACTTGTCTCCAAGGTTATATTGCTGCCTCGGGCACCTTATGGTCGTTCTCCTGTGAGTCTAGATTTTCGAATCCGACGCAAAAGTGATAGTTAATTGTAACGTTCAGGGCCTTGTAATGACGATGGAACACTCAAATTGCGTCGAGATTGAATACATCGGCCTCCAGCCGACTTGTCTCCAAGGGGATATCGCTGCCTCGGGCACCACATGGTCCTTCTCCTGTGAGTCTAGATTTTCGAATCCGACGCAAAAATGATAGTGAATTGTAACGTTCAGCGCCTCCTAATGACGATAGAAGACTCAAATTGCGTCGCGATCCAATACATCGGCCACCAGCCGACTTGTCTCCAAGGGTCTAGTGCTGCCTCGGGCACCTTATGGCTGTTCTCCTGTGAGTCTAGATTTTCGAATCCGACGCAAAAATGATAGTTAATTGTAACGTTCAGGGCCTCGTAATGACGATGGAACACTCAAATTGCGTCGAGATTCAATACATCGGCCTCCAGCCGACGTGTCTCCATGGGTCTATTGCTGCCTCGGGCACCTTATCGTCGTTCTCCTGTGAGTTTAGATTATCGAATCCGACGCAAAAATGATAGTTAATTGTAACGTTCAGCGCCATGTAATGACGATGGAACACTCAAATTGCGTCGATATTCAATACATCGGCCTCCAGCCGTCTTGTCTCCAAGGGTCTGTAGCTGCCTCGGGCACCATATGATCTTTCTCCTGTGAGTCTAGATTTTCAAATCCGACGCAAAAATGATAGTGAATAGTAACGTTCAGCGCCTCCTGATGACGATAGATCTCTCAAATTGCGTCGAGATTCAATACATCGTCCTCCAGCCGACTTGTCTCAAAGGGTGTAATGCTGCCTCGGGCACCTTATAGTCGTTCTCTTGTAAGTCTAGATTTTCGAATCCAACGCAAAAATGATAGTTAATTGTAAATTTCATGGCCTCCTAATGCCGTTGGAACTCTCAAATTATGTCGAGATTCAATACATCGGCCTCCAGCGGACTTGTCTCCAAGGGGATATTGCTGTCTCGAGCACCGTATGAACTTCTCCTGTGAGTAGATTTTCGAATCCGACGCATAAATGATAGTTAATTGTAACGTTCAGGGCTTTCTAATGACGATGGGACACTCATTTTGCGTCGCGATCCAATACATCGTCCTCCAACCGACTTGTCTCCAAGGGTCAATAGCTGCCTCGGGCACCGTATGGTCGTTCCCCTGTGAGTTTCTTAGATTATCGAATCCGACGCAAAAATGATAGTGAATTGTAACATTCAGGGCCTCCTATTGACGATGAAACACTCAAATTGCGTCGCGATCCAATACATCGTCCTCCAGCCGACTTGTCTCCAAGGATCCAATGCTGCCACTGGCACCTTATGATCCTTCTCCTGTGAGTCTAGATTTTCGAATCCGATGCAAAAATGATAGTGAATTGTAACGTTCAGCGCCTCCTAATGACGATAGAAGACTGAAATTGCGTCGGGATTCAATACATCGTCCTCCAGCCGACTTGTCTCCAAGGGTCTATTGCTGCCTCGGGCACCTTATGGTCGTTCTCCTGTGTGTCTAGATTTTCGAATCCGACGCAAAAATGATAGTTAATTGTAACGTTCAGGGCCTTGTAATGACGATGGAACACTCAAATTGCGTCGAGATTCAATACATCGGCCTCCAGCCGACTTGTCTCCAAGGGTCTGTTGCTGCCTCGGGCACCTTATGGTCGTTCTCCTGTGAGTTTAGATTATCGAATCCGACGCAAAACTGATAGTTAATTGTAACGTTTAGGGCCTTGTATTGACGATGGGACACTCAAATTTCGTCGAGATTCAATACATCGTCCTCCAGCCGACTTGCCTCCAAGGGGATATTGCTGCCTCGGGCAGCAAATGGTACGTCTGCTGTGAGTCTAGATTTTCGAATCCGACGAAAAACTGATAGTTAATTGTAACATTCAGGGCCTCCTAATGACGATGGAACACTCAAATTGCGTCGCGATCCAATACATCGTCCTCCAGCCGACTTGTCTCCAAGGGTCTAATGCTGCCTTGGGCACCTTATGGTCCTTCTCCTGTGAGTCTAGATTTTCGAATCAGACGCAAAAATGATAGTTAATCGTAAAGTTCAGCGCCGCCTAATGACGATAGAAGACTCAAATTGCGTCGCGATCCAATACATCGTCCTCCAGCCGACTTGTCTCCAAGGGTCTATTGCTGCCTCGGGCACCTTATGGTCGTTCTCCTGTAAGTTTAGATTATCGAATCCGACGCAAAAATGATAGTTAATTTTAACGTTCAGGGCCTCCTAATGCCGATGGAACACTCAAATTGCGTCGAGATTCAATACATCGGCCTCCAGCAGACTTGTCTCCAAGGGTCTATTGCTGCCTCGGGCACCTTATGGTCGTTCTCCTGTGAGTCTAGATTTTCGAATCCGACGCAAAAATGATAGTTAATTGTAACTTTCAGGGCCTTGTAATGACGATGGAACACTGAAATTGCGTCGAGATTCAATGCATCGTCCTCCAGCCGACTTGTCTCCAAGGGGATATTGCTGTCTCGGGCACAATATGATCCTTCTCCTGTGAGTCTAGATTTTCGAATCCGACGCAAAAGTGATAGTTAATTGTAACGTTCAGGGCCTTGTAATGACGATGGAACACTCAAATTGCGTCGAGATTGAATACATCGGCCTCCAGCCGACTTGTCTCCAAGGGGATATCGCTGCCTCGGGCACCACATGGTCCTTCTCCTGTGAGTCTAGATTTTCGAATCCGACGCAAAAATGATAGTGAATTGTAACGTTCAGCGCCTCCTAATGACGATAGAAGACTCAAATTGCGTCGCGATCCAATACATCGGCCACCAGCCGACTTGTCTCCAAGGGTCTAGTGCTGCCTCGGGCACCTTATGGCTGTTCTCCTGTGAGTCTAGATTTTCGAATCCGACGCAAAAATGATAGTTAATTGTAACGTTCAGGGCCTCGTAATGACGATGGAACACTCAAATTGCGTCGAGATTCAATACATCGGCCTCCAGCCGACGTGTCTCCATGGGTCTATTGCTGCCTCGGGCACCTTATCGTCGTTCTCCTGTGAGTTTAGATTATCGAATCCGACGCAAAAATGATAGTTAATTGTAACGTTCAGCGCCATGTAATGACGATGGAACACTCAAATTGCGTCGATATTCAATACATCGGCCTCCAGCCGTCTTGTCTCCAAGGGTCTGTTGCTGCCTCGGGCACCATATGATCTCTCTCCTGTGAGTCTAGATTTTCAAATCCGACGTAAAAATGATAGTGAATAGTAACGTTCAGCGCCTCCTGATGACGATAGATCTCTCAAATTGCGTCGAGATTCAATACATCGTCCTCCAGCCGACTTGTCTCAAAGGGTGTAATGCTGCCTCGGGCACCTTATAGTCGTTCTCTTGTAAGTCTAGATTTTCGAATCCAACGCAAAAATGATAGTTAATTGTAAATTTCATGGCCTCCTAATGCCGTTGGAACTCTCAAATTGCGTCGAGATTCAATACATCGGCCTCCAGCGGACTTGTCTCCAAGGGGATATTGCTGTCTCGAGCACGGTATGAACTTCTCCTGTGAGTAGATTTTCGAATCCGACGCATAAATGATAGTTAATTGTAACGTTCAGGGCTTTCTAATGACGATGGGACACTCATTTTGCGTCGCGATCCAATACATCGTCCTCCAACCGACTTGTCTCCAAGGGTCAATAGCTGCCTCGGGCACCGTATGGTCGTTCCCCTGTGAGTTTCTTAGATTATCGAATCCGACGCAAAAATGATAGTGAATTGTAACATTCAGGGCCTCCTATTGACGATGAAACACTCAAATTGCGTCGCGATCCAATACATCGTCCTCCAGCCGACTTGTCTCCAAGGATCCAATGCTGCCACTGGCACCTTATGATCCTTCTCCTGTGAGTCTAGATTTTCGAATCCGATGCAAAAATGATAGTGAATTGTAACGTTCAGCGCCTCCTAATGACGATAGAAGACTGAAATTGCGTCGGGATTCAATACATCGTCCTCCAGCCGACTTGTCTCCAAGGGTCTATTGCTGCCTCGGGCACCTTATGGTCGTTCTCCTGTGTGTCTAGATTTTCGAATCCGACGCAAAAATGATAGTTAATTGTAACGTTCAGGGCCTTGTAATGACGATGGAACACTCAAATTGCGTCGAGATTCAATACATCGGCCTCCAGCCGACTTGTCTCCAAGGGTCTGTTGCTGCCTCGAGCACCTTATGGTCGTTCTCCTGTGAGTTTAGATTATCGAATCCGACGCAAAACTGATAGTTAATTGTAACGTTTAGGGCCTTGTAATGACGATGGGACACTCAAATTTCGTCGAGATTCAATACATCGTCCTCCAGCCGACTTGCCTCCAAGGGGATATTGCTGCCTCGGGCACCAAATGGTACGTCTGCTGTGAGTCTAGATTTTCGAATCCGACGAAAAACTGATAGTTAATTGTAACATTCAGGGCCTCCTAATGACGATGGAACACTCAAATTGCGTCGCGATCCAATACATCGTCCTCCAGCCGACTTGTCTCCAAGGGTCTAATGCTGCCTTGGGCACCTTATGGTCCTTCTCCTGTGAGTCTAGATTTTCGAATCCGACGCAAAAATGATAGTTAATCGTAAAGTTCAGCGCCGCCTAATGACGATAGAAGACTCAAATTGCGTCGCGATCCAATACATCGTCCTCCAGCCGACTTGTCTCCAAGGGTCTATTGCTGCCTCGGGCACCTTATGGTCGTTCTCCTGTGAGTTTAGATTATCGAATCCGACGCAAAAATGATAGTTAATTTTAACGTTCAGGGCCTCCTAATGCCGATGGAACACTCAAATTGCGTCGAGATTCAATACATCGGCCTCCAGCAGACTTGTCTCCAAGGGTCTATTGCTGCCTCGGGCACCTTATGGTCGTTCTCCTGTGAGTCTAGATTTTCGAATCCGACGCAAAACTTGTAACTTTCAGGGCCTTGTAATGACGATGGAACACTCAAATTGCGTCGAGATTCAATGCATCGTCCTCCAGCCGACTTGTCTCCAAGGGGATATTGCTGTCTCGGGCACAATATGATCCTTCTCCTGTGAGTCTAGATTTTCGAATCCGACGCAAAAATGATAGTTAATTGTAACATTCAGGGCCTCCTAATGACGATGGAACACTCAAATTGCGTCGAGATTCAATACATCGTCCCCCAGCCGACTTGTCTCCAAGGGTCTGTTGCTGCCTCGGGCACCGTATGGTCGTCCTCCTGTGAGTTTAGATTATCGAATCCGACGCAAAAATGATTCAATACATCGTCCTCCAGCCGATTTGTCTCCAAGGGGATATTGCTGCCTCGGGCACCAAATGGTTCGTCTGCTGTGAGTCTAGATTTTCGAATCCGACGAAAAACTGATAGTTAATTGTAACATTCAGGGCCTCCTAATGACGATGGAACACTCAAATTGCGTCGCGATCCAATACATCGTCCTCCAGCCGACTTGTCTCCAAGGATCTAATGCTGCCTCGGGCACTTTATGGTCGTTCTCTCGTAAGTCTCGATTTTCGAATCCGACGCAAAAATGATAGTTAATTGTAACGTTCAGGGCCGCCTAATGACGATGGAACTCTCAAATTCCGTCGAGATTCAATACATCGCCCTCAGCCGACTTGTCTCCATGGCTCTATTGCTGCCTCGGGCACCTTATGGTCGTTCTCCTGTGAGTATAGATTTTCGAACCCGACGCAAAAATGATAGTTAATTGTTACGTTCAGGGCCTTGTAATGACGATGGAACACTCAGATTGCGTCGATATTCAATACGTCATCCTCCAGCCGACTTGTCCCCAAGGGTCTAATGCTGCCTCGGGCACCTTATGGTCGTTCTCCTGTGAGTTTAGATTATCGAATCCGACGCAAAAATTATAGTTAATTGTAACGTTTAGGGCCTCCTAATGACGACGGAACACTCAAATTGCGTCGAGATTCAATACATCGGCCTCCAGCCGACTTGTCTCCAAAGGTCTGTTGCTGCCTCGCGCACCATATGATCCTTCTCCTGTGAGTCTAGATTTTCGAATCCGACGCAAAAATGATAGTGAATAGTAACGTTCAGCGCCTCCTGATGACGATAGAACTCTCAAATTGCGTCGAGATTCAATACATCGTCCTCCAGCCGACTTGTCTCCAAGGGTCTAATGCTGCCTCGGGCACTTTATGGTCGTTCTCTTGTAAGTCTAGATTTACAAATCCGACGCCAAAATGATAGTTAATTGTAACGTTCAGTGCCGCCTAATGACGATGGAACTCTCAAATTGCGTCGCGATCCAATACATCGTCCTCCAGCCGACTTGTCTCCAAGGGTCTATTGCTGCCTCGGGCACCATATGGTCGTTCTCCTGTGAGTCTAGATTTTCGAATCCGACGCAAAAATGATAGTGAATTGTAACGTTCAGCGCCTCCTAATGACGATAGAAGACTCAAATTGCGTCGGGATTCAATACATCGTCCTCCAGCTGATTTGTCTCCAAGGGGATATTGCTGCCTCAGGCACCAAATGGTTCGTCTGCTGTGAGTCTAGATTTTCGAATCCGACGAAAAACTGATAGTTAATTGTAACATTCAGGGCCCCCTAATGACGATGGCACACTCAAATTGCGTCGCGATCCAATACATCGTCCTCCAGCCGACTTGTCTCCAAGGGTCTAATGCTACCTCGGGCACTTTATGGTCGTTCTCTTGTAAGTCTAGATTTACGAATCCGACGCCAAAATGATAGTTAATTGTAACGTTCAGGGCCGCCTAATGACGATGGAACTCTCAAATTGCGTCGCGATCCAATACATCGTCCTCCAGCCGACTTGTCTCCAAGCGTCTATTGCTGCCTCGGGCACCTTATGGTCGTTCTCCTGTGAGTCTAGATTTTCGAATCCGACGCAAAATTGATAGTGAATTGTAACGTTGAGCGCCTCCTAATGACGATAGAAGACTCAAATTGCGTCGAGATTCAATACATCGTCCTCCAGCCGATTTGTCTCCAAGGGGTATATTGCTGTCTCTAGCACCGTATGAATTTCTCCTGTGAGTAGATTTTCGAATCCGACGCGAAACTGATAGTTAATTGTAAGGCTCAGGGCCTCCTAATGACGATGGAACACTCATTTTGCGTCGCGATCCAATACATCGTCCTCCAGCCGACTTGTCGCCAAGGGTCTATTGCTGCCTCGGGCACCTTATGGTCGTTCTCCTATGAGTCTAGATTTTCGAATCCGACGCAAAATTCATAGTTAATTGTAACGTTCAGGGCCTTCTAATGACGATGGAACACTCAAATTGCGTCGAGATTCAATACATCGTCCTCCAGCCGACTTGTCTGCAAGGGGATATTGCTGTCTCGGTCACAATATGATCTTTCTCCTGTGAGTCTAGATTTTCGAATCCGACGCAAAAATGATAGTGAATTGAAACGTTCAGCGCCTCCTAATGACGATGGAACACTCAAATTGCGTCGAGATTCAATACATCGTCCTCCAGCCGATTTGTCTCCAAGGGGATATTGCTGCCTCGGGCACCAAATGGTTCGTCTGCTGTGAGTCTAGATTTTCGAATCCGACGAAAAACTGATAGTTAATTGTAACATTCAGGGCCTCCTAATGACGGTGGAACACTCAAATTGCGTCGCGATCCAATACATCGTCCTCCAGCCGACTTGTCTCCAAGGGTCTAATGCTGCCTCGGGCACTTTATGGTCGTTCTCTTGTAAGTCTAGATTTACGAATCCGACGCCAAAATGATAGTTAATTGTAACGTTCAGTGCCGCCTAATGACGATGGAACTCTCAAATTGCGTCGAGATTCAATACATCGTCCTCCAGCCGACTTGTCTCCAAGGGTCTATTGCTGCCTCGGGCACCTTATGGTCGTTCTCCTGTGTGTCTAGATTATCGTATCCGACGCAAAAATGATAGTTAATTGTAACGTTCAGGGCCTTCTAATGACGATGGAACACTCAAATTGCGTCGAGATTCAATACATCGGCCTCCAGCCGACTTGTCTCCAAGGGTCTATTGCTGCCTCGGGCACCTTATGGTCGTTCTCCTGTGAGTTTAGATTATCGAATTCGACGCAAAAATGAATGTTAATTGTAACGTTCAGGGCCTCCTAATGCCGATGGAACACTCAAATTGCGTCGAGATTCAATACATCGGCCTCCAGCCGACTTGTCTCCAAGGGTCTATTGTTGCCTCGGGCACCTTATGGTCGTTCCCCTGTGAGTCTAGATTTTCGAATCCGACGCAAAAATGATAGTTAATTGTAACGTTCAGCGCCTCCTAATGACCATAGAAGACTCAAATTGCGTCGGGATTCAATACATCGTCCTCCAGCCGATTTGTCTCCAAGGGGATATTGCTGCCTCGGGCACCAAATGGTTCGTCTGCTGTGAGTCTAGATTATTGAATCCGACGAAAAACTGATAGTTAATTGTAACATTCAGGGCCTCCTAATGACGATGGAACACTCAAATTGCGTCGCGATCCAATACATCGTCCTCCAGCCGACTTGTCTCCAAGGGTCTAATGCTGCCTCGGGCACTTTATGGTCGTTCTCTTGTAAGTCTAGATTTACGAATCCGACGCCAAAATGATAGTTAATTGTAACGTTCAGTGCCGCCTAATGACGACGGAACTCTCAAATTGCGTCGAGATTCAATACATCGTCCTCCAGCCGACTTGTCTCCAAGGGTCTATTGCTGCCTCGGGCACCTTATGGTCGTTCTCCTGTGAGTCTAGATTTTCGAATCCGACGCAAAAATGATAGTTAATTGTAACGTTCAGGGCCTTCTAATGACGATGGAACACTCAAATTGCGTCGAGATTCAATACATCGTCCTCCAGCCGACTTGCCTCCAAGGGGTATATTGCTGTCTCGAGCACCGTATGAACTTCTCCTGTGAGTAGATTTTCGATTCCGACGCGAAACTGATAGTTAATTGTAAGGTTCAGGGCCTCCTAATGACGATGGAACACTCATTTTGCGTCGCGATCCAGTACATCGTCCTCCAGCCGACTTGTCGCCAAGGGTCTATTGCTGCCTCGGGCGCCTTATGGTCGTTCTCCTGTGAGTCTAGATTTTCGAATCCGACGCAAAAATGATAGTTAATTGTAACGTTCAGGGCCTTCTAATGACGATGGAACACTCAAATTGCGTCGAGATTCAACACATCGTCCTCCAGCCGACTTGTCTCCAAGGGTCTGTTGCTGCCTCGGGCACCTTATGGTCGTTCTCCTGTGAGTCTAGATTTTCGAATCCGGCGCAAAAATGATAGTTAATTGTAACGTTCAGGGCCTTCTAATGACGATGGAACACTCAAATTGCGTCGAGATTCAATAAATCGTCCTCCAGCCGACTTGTCTCCAAGGGTCTGTTGCTGCCTCGGGCACCTTATGGTCGTTCTCCTGTGAGTCTAGATTTTCGAATCCGACGCAAAAATGATAGTTAATTGTAACGTTCAGGACCTTCTAATGACGATGGAACACTCAAATTGCGTCGCGATCCAGTACATCGTCCTCCAGCCGACTTGTCTCCAAGGGTCTAATGCTGCCTCGGGCACTTTATGGTCGTTCTCTTGTAAGTCTAGATTTACAAATCCGACGCCAAAATGATAGTTAATTGTAACGTTCAGGGCCTTCTAATGACGATGGAACACTCAAATTGCGTCGAGATTCAATACATCGTCCTCCAGCCGACTTGTCTCCCAGGGAATATTGCTGTCTCGGTCACAATATGATCTTTCTCCTGTGAGTCTAGATTTTCGAATCCGACGCAAAAATGATAGTGAATTGAAACGTTCAGCGCCTCCTAATGACGATGGAACACCCAAATTGCGTCGAGATTCAATACATCGGCCTCCAGCCGACTTGTCACCAGGGGTCTATTGCTGCCTCGGGCACCTTATGGTCGTTCTCCTGTGAGTCTAGATTTTCAAATCCGACGCAAAAATGATAGTTAATTGTAACGTTCAGGGCCTTCTATTGACGATGGAACACTCAAATTGCGTAGAGATTCAATACAACGGCCTCCAGCCGACTTGTCTCCAAGGGTCTATTGCTGCCTCGGGCACCTTATGGTCGTTCTCCTGTGAGTTTAGATTATCGAATTCGACGCAAAAATGAATGTTAATTGTAACGTTCAGGGCCTCCTAATGCCGATGGAACACTCAAATTGCGTCGAGATTCAAGACATCGGCCTCCAGCCTAGTTGTCTCCAAGGGTCTGTTGCTGCCTCGGGCACCGTATGGTCGTTCTCCTGTGAGTTTAGATTATCGAATCCGACGCAAGAATGATAGTTAATTTTAACGTTCAGGGCCTCCTAATGCCGATGGAACACTCAAATTGCGTCGAGATTCAATACATCGGCCTCCAGCCGACTTGTCTCCAAGGGTCTATTGCTGCCTTGGGCACCTTATGGTCGTTCTCCTGTGAGTCTAGATTTACGAATCCGACGCAAAAATGATAGTGAATTGTAACGTTCAGCGCCTCCTAATGACGATAGAAGACTCAAATTGCGTCGGGATTCAATCCATCGTCCTCCAGCCGATTTGTCTCCAAGGGGATATTGCTGCCTCGGGCACCAAATGGTTCGTCTGCTGTGAGTCTAGATTTTCGAATCCGACGAAAAACTGATAGTTAATTGTAACATTCAGGGCCTCCTAATGACGATGGAACACTCAAATTGCGTCGCGATCCAATACATCGTCGACCAGCCGACTTGTCTCCATGGGTCTAATGCTGCCTCGGGCACTTTATGGTCGTTCTCTTGTAAGTCTAGATTTACGAATCCGACGCCAAAATGATAGTTAATTGTAACGTTCAGTGCCGCCTAATGACGATGGAACTCTCAAATTGCGTCGAGATTCAATTCATCGTCCTCCAGCCGACCTGTCTCCAAGGGGATATTGCTGTCTCGGGCACCAAATGGTTCGTCTGCTGTGAGTCTAGATTTTCGAATCCGACGAAAAACTGATAGTTAATTGTAACATTCAGGGCCTCCTAATGACGATGGAACACTCATATTGCGTCGAGATTCAATACATCGTCCTCCAGCCGACTTGTCTCCAAGGGTCTATTGCTGCCTCGGGCACCTTATGGTCGTTCTCCTGTGAGTCTAGATTTTCGAATCCGACGCAAAAATGATAGTTAATTGTAACGTTCAGGGCCTTCTAATGACGATGGAACACTCAAATTGCGTCGAGATTCAATACATCATCCTCCAGCCGACTTGTCTCCAAGGGGTATATTGCTGTCTCGAGCACCGTATGAACTTCTCCTGTGAGTAGATTTTCGAATCCGACGCGAAACTGATAGTTAATTGTAAGGTTCAGGGCCTCCTAATGACGATGGAACACTCATTTTGCGTCGCGATCCAATACATCGTCCTCCAGCCGACTTGTCGCCAAGGGTCTATTGCTGCCTCGGGCACCTTATGGTCGTTCTCCTGTGAGTCTAGATTTTCGAATCCGACGCAAAAATGATAGTTAATTGTAACGTTCAGGGCCTTCTAATGACGATGGAACACTCAAATTGCGTCGAGATTCAATACATCGTCCTCCAGCCGACATGTCTCCAAGGGGATATTGCTGTCTCGGGCACCAAATGGTTCGTCTGCTGTGAGTTAGATGTTCGAATCCGACGAAAAACTGATAGTTAATTGTAACATTCAGGGCCTCCTAATGACGATGGAACACTCAAATTGCGTCGCGATCCAGAACATCGTCCTCCAGCCGACTTGTCTCCAAGGGTCTAATGCTGCCTCGGGCACTTTATGGTCGTTCTCTTGTAAGTGTAGATTTACAAATACGACGCCAAAATGATAGTTAAT
This sequence comes from Schistocerca serialis cubense, assembly GCF_023864345.2. Classification (NCBI taxonomy): domain Eukaryota; kingdom Metazoa; phylum Arthropoda; class Insecta; order Orthoptera; family Acrididae; genus Schistocerca; species Schistocerca serialis. The sequence continues at coordinate 2,889,890 of NC_064647.1, forward strand.
TGTAACGTTCAGTGCCGCCTAATGACGATGGAACTCTCAAATTGCGTCGCGATCCAATAGATCGACCTCCAGCCGACTTGTCTCCAAGGGTCTATTGCTGCCTCGGGCACCTTATGGTCGTTCTCCTGTGAGTCTAGATTTTCGAATCCGACGCAAAGATGATAGTTAATTGTAACGTTCAGGGCCTTCTAATGACGATGGAACACTCAAATTGCGTCGAGATTCAATACATCGTCCTCCAGCCGACTTGTCTCCAAGGGGATATTGCTGCCTCGGGCACAATTTGATGCTTCTCCTGTGAGTCTAGATTTTCGAATCCGACGCAAAAATGATAGTGAATTGTAACGTTCAGCGCCTCCTAATGACGATAGAAGACTCAAATTGAACGAGATTCAATACATCGTCCTCCAGCCGATTTGACTCCAAGGGGTATATTGCTGTCTCAAGCACCGTATGAACTTCTCCTGTGAGTAGATTTTCGAATCCGACGCGAAACTGATAGTTAATTGTAAGGCTCAGGGCCTCCTAATGACGATGGAACACTCATTTTGCGTCGCGATCCAATACATCGTCCTCCAGCCGACTTGTCGCCAAGGGTCTATTGCTGCCTCGGGCACCTTATGGTCGTTCTCCTGTGAGTCTAGATTTTCGAATCCGACGCAAAAATGATAGTTAATTGTAACGTTCAGGGCCTTCTAATGACGATGGAACACTCAAATTGCATCGAGATTCAATACATCGTCCTCCAGCCGACATGTCTCCAAGGGGATATTGCTGTCTCGGGCACCAAATGGTTCGTCTGCTGTGAGTTAGATGTTCGAATCCGACGAAAAACTGATAGTTAATTGTAACATTCAGGGCCTCCTAATGACGATGGAACACTCAAATTGCGTCGCGATCCAGAACATCGTCCTCCAGCCGACTTGTCTCCAAGGGTCTAATGCTGCCTCGGGCACTTTATGGTCGTTCTCTTGTAAGTCTAGATTTACAAATACGACGCCAAAATGATAGTTAATTGTAACGTTCAGTGCCGCCTAATGACGATGGAACTCTCAAATTGCGTCGCGATCCAATACATCGACCTCCAGCCGACTTGTCTCCAAGGGTCTATTGCTGTCTCGGGCACCTTATGGTCGTTCTCCTTTGAGTCTAGATTTTCGAATCCGACGCAAAGATGATAGTTAATTGTAACGTTCAGGGCCTTCTAATGACGATGGAACACTCAAATTGCGTCGAGATTCAATACATCGTCCTCCAGCCGACTTGTCTCCAAGGGGATATTGCTGTCTCGGGCACAATTTGATCCTTCTCCTGTGAGTCTAGATTTTCGAATCCGACGCAAAAATGATAGTGAATTGTAACGTTCAGCGCCTCCTAATGACGATAGAAGACTCAAATTGCGTCGGGATTCAATACATCGTCCTCCAGCCGATTTGTCTCCAAGGGGATATTGCTGCCTCGTGCACCAAATGGTTCGTCTGCTGTGAGTCTAGATTTTCGAATCCGACGAAAAACTGATAGTTAATTGTAACATTCAGGGCCTCCTAATGACGATGGAACACTCAAATTGCGTAGCGATCCAATACATCGTCCTCCAGCCGACTTGTCTCCAAGGGTCTAATGCTGCCTCGGGCACTTTATGGTCATTCTCCTGTGTGTCTAGATTTTCGTATCCGACGCAAAAATGATAGTTAATTGTAACGTTCAGGGCCTTCTAATGACGATGGAACACTCAAATTGCGTCGAGATTCAATACATCGGCCTCCAGCCGACTTGTCTCCAAGGGGATATCGCTGCCTCGGGCACCACATGGTCCTTCTCCTCTGAGTCTAGATTTTCGAATCCGACGCAAAAATGATAGTGAATTGTAACGTTCAGCGCCTCCTAATGACGATAGAAGACTCAAATTGCGTCGCGATCCAATACATCGTCCTCCAGCCGACTTGTCTCCAAGGGTCTATTGCTGCCTCGGGCACCTTATGGTCGTTCTCCTGTGAGTCTAGATTTTCGAATCCGACGCAAAAATGATAGTTAATTGTAACGTTCAGGGCCTTCTAATGACGATGGAACACTCAAATTGCGTCGAGATTCAATACATCGTCCTCCAGCCGACTTGTCTCCAAGGGTCTATTGCTGCCTCGGGCACCTTATGGTCGTTCTCCTGTGAGTCTAGATTTTCGAATCCGACGCAAAAATGATAGTTAATTGTAACGTTCAGGGCCTTCTAATGACGATGGAACACTCAAATTGCGTCGAGATTCAATACATCGTCCTCCAGCCGACTTGTCTCCAAGGGGTATATTGCTGTCTGGAGCACCGTATGAACTTCTCCTGTGAGTAGATTTTCGAATCCGACGCGAAACTGATAGTTAATTGTAAGGTTCAGGGCCTCCTAATGACGATGGAACACTCATATTGCGTCGCGATCCAATACATCGTCCTCCAGCCGATTTGACTCCAAGGGGTATATTGCTGTCTCAAGCACCGTATGAACTTCTCCTGTGAGTAGATTTTCGAATCCGACGCGAAACTGATAGTTAATTGTAAGGCTCAGGGCCTCCTAATGACGATGGAACACTCATTTTGCGTCGCATCCAATACATCGTCCTCCAGCCGACTTGTCGCCAAGGGGCTATTGCTGCCTCGGGCACCTTATGGTCGTTCTCCTGTGAGTATAGATTTTCGAATCCGACGCAAAAATGATAGTGAATTGTAACGTTCAGCGCCTCCTAATGACGATAGAAGACTCAAATTGCGTCGGGATTCAATACATCGTCCTCCAGCCGATTTGTCTCCAAGGGGATATTGCTGCCTCGGGCACCAAATGGTTCGTCTGCTGTGAGTCTAGATTTTCGAATCCGAAGAAAAACTGATAGTTAATTGTAACATTCAGGGCCTCGTAATGACGATGGAACACTCAAATTGCGTCGCGATCCAATACATCGTCCTCCAGCCGACTTGTCTCCAAGGGTCTAATGCTGCCTCGTGTACTTTATGGTCGTTCTCTACTAAGTCTAGATTTACGAATCCGACGCCAAAATGATAGTTAATTGTAACGTTCAGTGCCGCCTAATGACGATGGAACTCGCAAATTGCGTCGAGATTCAATACATCGTCCTCCAGCCGACTTGTCTCCAAGGGTCTATTGCTGCCTCGGGCACCTTATGGTCGTTCTCCTGTGTGTCTAGATTTTCGTATCCGACGCAAAAATGATAGTTAATTGTAACGTTCAGGGCCTTCTAATAACGATGGAACACTCAAATTGCGTCGAGATTCAATACATCGTCCTCCAGCCGACTTGTCTCCAAGGGAATATCGCTGCCTCGAGCACCACATGGTCCTTCTCCTCTGAGTCTAGATTTTCGAATCCGACGAAAAACTGATAGTTAATTGTAACATTCAAGGCCTCCTAATGACGATGGAACACTCAAATTGCGTCGCGATCCAATACATCGTCATCCAGCCGACTTGTCTCCAAGGGTCTAATGCTGCCTCGGGCACTTTATGGTCGTTCTCTTGTAAGTCTAGATTTACGAATCCGACGCCAAAATGATAGTTAATTGTAACGTTCAGTGCCGCCTAATGACGATGGAACTCTCAAATTGCGTCGAGATTCAATACATCGTCCTCCAGCCGACTTGTCTCCAAGGGTCTATTGCTGCCTTGGGCACCTTATGGTCGTTCTCCTGTGTGTCTAGATTTTCATATCCGACGCAAAAATGATAGTTAATTGTAACGTTCAGTGCCGCCTAATGACGATGGAACTCTCAAATTGCGTAGAGATTCAATACATCGTCCTCCAGCCGACTTGTCTCCAAGGGTCTGTTGCTGCCTCGGGCACCATATGATCTTTCTCCTATGAGTCTAGATTTTAGAATCCGACGCAAAAATGATAGTGAATGGTAACGTTCAGCGCCTCCTAATGACGATGGAACACTCAAATTGCGTCGACATTCAATACATCGGCCTCCAGCCGACTTGTCTCCAAGGGTATATTGCTGCCTCGGGCACCTTATGGTCGTTCTCTTGTAAGTCTAGATTTTCGAATCCGACGCAAAAATGATAGTTAATTGTAACGTTCAGGACCTTCTAATGACGATGGGACACTTAATTTGCGTCGCGATCCAATACATCGTCCTCCAACCGACTTGTCTCCAAGGGTCAATAGCTGCCTCGGGCACCGTATGGTCGTTCCCCTGTGAGTTTAGATTATCGAATCCGACGCAAAAATGATAGTTAATTCTAACGTTTAGGGCCTCCTAATGACGATAGGACACTCAAATTGCGTCGAGATTATATACATCGTCCTCCAGCCGACTTGTCTCCAAGGGGATATTGCTGTCTCGGGCAAAATATGTTCCTTCTCCTGTGAGTCTAGATTTTCGAATCCGACGCAAAAATGATAGTGAATTGTAACGTTCAGCACCTCCTAATGACGATAGAAGACACAAATTGCGTCGGGATTCAATACATCGTCCTCCAGCCGATTTGTCTCCAAGGGGATATTGCTGCCTCGGGCACCAAATGGTTCATCTGCTGTGAGTCCAGATTTTCGAATCCGACGAAAAACTGATAGTTAATTGTAACATTCAGGGCCTCCTGATGGCGATAGAACACTCAAATTGCGTCGCGATCCAATACATCATCCTCCAGCCTATTTGTCTCCAAGGATCCAATGCTGCCACGGGCATTTTATGGTCGTTCTCTTGTAAGTCTAGATTTTCGAATCCGACGCAAAAATGATAGTTAATTGTAACGTTCAGGGCCGCCTAATGACGATGGAACTCTCAAATTGCGTCGAGATTCAATACATCGGCCTCCAGCCGACTTGTCTCCAAGGGTATATTGCTGCCTCGGGCAACTTATGGTCGTTCTCCTGTGAGTCTAGCTTTTCGAATCCGACGCAAAAATGATAGTTAATTGTAACGTTCAGGGCCGCCTAATGACGTTGGAACTCTCAAAATGCGTCGAGATTCAATACATCGTCCTCCAGGCGACTTGTCTCCAAGGGTCTATTGCTGCCTCGGGCACCTTATGGTCGTTCTCCTGTGAGTCTAGATTTTCGAACCCGACGCAAAAATGATAGTTAATTGTAACGTTCAGGGCCTTGTAATGACGATGGAACACTCAAATTGCGTCGAGATTCAATACATCGGCCTCCAGCCGACTTGTCTCCAAGGGGATATCGCTGCCTCGGGCACCACATGGTACTTCTCCTGTGAGTCTAGATTTTCGAATCCGACGCAAAAATGATAGTGAATTGTAACGTTCAGCGCCTCCTAATGACGATGGAACACTCAAATTGCGTCGAGATTCAATACATCGGCCTCCAGCCGACTTGTCTCCAAGGGTATATTGCTGCCTCGGGCACCTTATGATCGTTTTCCTGTGAGTCTAGATTTTCGAATCCGACGCAAAAATGATAGTTAATTGTAACGTTCAGGGCCTTGTAATGACGATGGAACACTCAAATTGCGTCGAGATTCAATACATCGGCCTCCAGCCGACGTGTCTCCATGGGTCAATTGCTGCCTCGGGCACCTTATGGTCGTTCTCCTGTGAGTTTAGATTATCGAATCCGACGCAAAAATGATAGTTAATTGTAACGTTCAGGGCCTCCTAATGCCGATGGAACACTCAAATTGCGTCGAGATTCAATACATCGACCTCCAGCCGACTTGTCTCCAACGGTCTATTGCTGCCTCGGGCACCTTATGGTCGTTCTCCTGCGAGTTTACATTTTCGAATCCGACGAAAAACTGATAGTTAATTGTAACATTCAGGGCCTCCTAATGACGATGGAACACTCATTTGGCGTCGCGATCCAATTCATCGTCCTCCAACCGACTTGTCTCCAGGGGGATATTGCTGTCTCGGGCACAATATGATCCTTCTCCTGTGAGTCTAGATTCTCTAATCCGACGCAAAAATGATAGTGAATTGTAACGTTCAGCGCCTCCTAATGACGATAGAAGACTCAAATTGCGTCGGGATTCAATACATCGTCCTCCAGCCGATTTGTCTCCAAGGGGATATTGCTGCCTCGGGCACCAAATGGTACGTCTGCTGTGAGTCTAGATTTTCGAATCCGACGAAAAACTGATAGTTAATTGTAACGTTCAGGGCCGCCTAATGACGATGGAACTCTCAAATTGCGTCGAGATTCAATACATCGTCCTCCAGCCGACTTGTCTCCAAGGGTCTATTGCTGCCTCGGGCACCTTATTGTCGTTCTCCTGTGAGTCTAGATTTTCGTATCCGACGCAAAAATGATAGTTAATTGTAACGTTCAGGGCCTTCTAATGACGATGGAACACTCAAATTGCGTCGAGATTCAATACATCGGCCTCCAGCCGACGTGTCTCCATGGGTCTATTGCTGCCTCGGGCACCTTATGGTCGTTCTCCTGTGACTTTAGATTATCGAATCCGACGCAAAAATGATAGTTAATTGTAACGTTCAGTGCCTCCTAATGCCGATGGAACACTCAAATTGCGTCGAGATTCAATACATCGACCACCAGCCGACTTGTCTCCAAGGGTCTATTGCTGCCTAGGGCAACTTATGGTCGTTCTCCTGTGATTCTAGATTTTCGATTCCGACGCAAAAATGATAGTTCATTGTAACGTTCAGGGCCATGTAATGATGATGGAACACTCAAATTGCGTCGAGATTCAATACATCGGCCTCCCGCCGACTTGTCTCCAAGGGTGATGCTGCCTCGGGCACCTTATGGTCGTTCTCCTGTGAGTTTAGATTATCGAATCCGACGCAAAAATGATAGTTAATTGTAACGTTTAGGGCCTCCTAATGACGATGGAACACTCAAATTGCGTCGATATTCAATACATCGGCCTCCAGCCGACTTGTCTCCAAGGGTCTGTTGCTGCCTGGGGCACCATATGATCTTTCTCCTGTGAGTCTAGATTTTAGAATCCGACGCAAAAATGATAGTGAATAGTAACGTTCAGCGCCTCCTGAAGACGATAGATCTCTCAAATTGCGTCGAGATTCAATACATCGTCCTCCAGCCGACTTGTCTCAAAGGGTCTAATGCTGCCTCGGGCACCTTATGGTCGTTCTCTTGTAAGTCTAGATTTTCGAATCCGACGCAAAAATGATAGTTAATTGTAACGTTCATGGCCTCCTAATGCCGATGGAACTCTCAAATTGCGTCGAGATTCAATACATCGGCCTCCAGCCGACTTGTCTCCAAGGGTCTATTGCTGCCTCGGGCACCTTATGGTCGTTCTCCTGTGAGTCTAGATTTTCGTATCCGACGCAAAAATGATAGTTAATTGTAACGTTCAGGGCCTTCTAATGACGATGGGACACTCATTTTGCGTCGCGATCCAATACATCGTCCTCCAACCGACTTGTCTCCAAGGGTCAATAGCTGCCTCGGGCACCGTATGGTCGTTCCCCTGTGAGTTTAGATTATCGAATCCGACGCAAAAATGATAGTTAATTCTAACGTTTAGGGCCTCCTAATGACGATTGGACACTCAAATTGCGTCGAGATTCAATACATCGTCCTCCAGCCGACTTGTCTCCAAGGGGATATTGCTGTCTCGGGCACAATATGATCCTTCTCCTGTGAGTCTTGATTTTCGAATCCGACGCAAAAATGATAGTGAATTGTAACGTTCAGCGCCTCCTAATGACGATAGAAGACTCAAATTGCGTCGGGATTCAATACATCGTCCTCCAGCCGATTTGTCTCCAAGGGGATATTGCTGCCTCGGGCACCAAATGGTTCATCTGCTGTGAGTCCAGATTTTCGAATCCGACGAAAAACTGATAGTTAATTGTAACATTCAGGGCCTCCTAATGACGATAGAACACTCAAATTGCGTCGCGATCCAATACATCGTCCTTCAGCCGACTTGTCTCCAAGGATCCAATGCTGCCACGGGCACTTTATGGTCGTTCTCTAGTAAGTCTAGATTTTCGAATCCGACGCAAAAATGATAGTTAATTGTAACGTTCAGGGCCGCCTAATGACGATGGAACTCTCAAATTGCGTCGAGATTCAATACATCGTCCTCCAGCCGACTTGTCTCCAAGGGTCTATTGCTGCCTCGGGCACCTTATGGTCGTTCTCCTGTGAGTCTAGATTTTCGAACGCGACGCAAAAATGATAGTTAATTGTAACGTTCAGGGCCTCCTAATGCCGATGGAACACTCAAATTGCGTCGAGATTCAATACATCGGCCTCCAGCCGACTTGTCTCCAAGGGTATATTGCTGCCTCGGGCACCTTATGGTCGTTCTCATGTGAGTCTAGATTTTCGAATCCGACGCAAAAATGATAGTTAATTGTAACGATCAGGGCCATGTAATGACGATGGAACACTCAAATTGCGTCGAGATTCAATACATCGGCCTCCCGACGACTTGTCTCCAAGGGTGATGCTGCCTCGGGCACCTTATGGTCGTTCTCCTGTGAGTCTAGATTTTCGAATCCGACGAAAAACTGATAGTTAATTGTAACATTCAGGGCCTTCTAATGACGAAGGAACACTCAAATTGCGTCGCGATCCAATACATTGTTCTCCAGCCGACTTGTCTCCAAGGATCTAATGCTGCCTCGGGCACTTTATGGTCGTTCTCTTGTAAGTCTAGATTTTCGAATCCGACGCAAAAATGATAGTTAATTGTAACGACAGGGCCGCCTAATGACGTTGGAACTCTCAAATTGCGTCGAGATTCAATACATCGTCCTCCAGCCGACTTGTCTCCAAGGGTCTATTGCTGCCTCGGGCACCTTATGGTCGTTCTCCTGTGAGTCTAGATTTTCGAAGCCGACGCAAAAATGATAGTTAATTGTAACGTTCAGGGCCTTGTAATGACGATGGAACACTCAAATTGCGTCGAGATTCAATACATCGGCCTCCAGCCGACTTGTCTCCAAGGGGATATCGCTGCCTCGGGCACCACATGTTCCTTCTCCTGTGAGTCTAGATTTTCGAATCCGACGCAAAAATGATAGTGAATTGTAACGTTCAGCGCCTCCTAATGACGATAGAAGACTCAAATTGCGTCGCGATCCAAAACATCGTCCTCCAGCCGACTTGTCTCCAAGGGTCTATTGCTGCCTCGGGCACCTTATGGTCGTTCTCCTGAGAGTCTAGATTTTCGAAGCCGACGCAAAAATGATAGTTAATTGTAACGTTCAGGGCCTTGTAATGACGATGGAACACTCAAATTGCGTCGAGATTCAATACATCGGCCTCCCGCCGACTTGTCTCCAAGTGTCTGTTGCTGCCTCGGGCACCTTATGGTCGTTCTCCTGTGAGTTTAGATTATCGAATCCGACGCAAAACTGATAGTTAATTGTAACGTTTAGGGCCTTGTAATGACGATGGGACACTCAAATTGCGTCGAGATTCAATACATCGTCCTCCAGCCGACTTGTCTCCAAGGGTCTAATGCTGCCTCGGGCACCTTATGGTCGTTCTCCTGTGAGTTTAGATTATCGAATCCGACGCAAAAATTATAGTTATTTGTAACGTTTAGGGCCTCCTAATGACGACGGAACACTCAAATTGCGTCGATATTCAATACATCGGCCTCCAGCCGACTTGTCTCCAAGGGTCTGTTGCTGCCTCGGGCAGCTTATGGTCGTTCTCCTGTGAGTATAGATTATCGTATCCGACGCAAAAATGATAGTTAATTGTAACGTTCAGGGCCTCCTAATGCCGATGGAACACTCAAATTGCGTCGAGATTCAATACATCGTCCTCCAGCCGACTTGTCTCCAAGGGTCTAATGCTGCCTCGGGCACCTTATGGTCGTTCTCCTGTGAGTCTAGATTTTCGAATCCGACGCAAAAATGATAGTGAATTGTAACGTTCAGCGCCTCCTAATGACGATAGAAGACTCAAATTGCGTCGACATTCAATACATCGTACTCCAGCCGATTTGTCTCGAACACCGTATGAACTTCTCCTGTGAGTAGATTTTCGAATCCGACGCGAAACTGATAGTTAATTGTAAGGTTCAGAGCCTTGTAATGACGATGGAACACACAAATTGCGTCAAGATTCAATACATCGGCCTCCAGCCGACTTGTCTCCAACGGTCTATTGCTGCTTCGGGCACCTTATGGTCGTTCTCCTGTGAGTTTACATTTTCGAATCCGACGAAAAACTGATAGTTAATTGTAACATTCAGGGCCTCCTAATGACGATGGAACACTCATTATGCGTCGCGATCCAATACATCGTCCTCCAACCGACTTGTCTCCAAGGGTCAATTGCTGCCTCGGGCACCGTATGGTCGTTCCCCTGTGAGTTTAGATTATCGAATCCGACGCAAAAATTATAGTTAATTGTAACGTTTAGGGCCTCCTAATGACGATGGGACACTCAAATTGCGTCGAGATTCAATACATCGTCCTCCAGCCGACTTGTCTCCAAGGCGATATTGCTGTCTCGGGCACAATATGATCCTTCTCCTGTGAGTCTAGATTTTCGAATCCGACGCAAAAATGATAGTGAATTGTAACGTTCAGCGCCTCCTAATGACGATAGAAGACTCAAATTGCGTCGGGATTCAATACATCGTCCTCCAGCCGATTTGTCTCCAAGGGGATATTGCGGCCTCGGGCACCAAAAGGTACGTCTGCTGTGAGTCTAGAATTTCGAATCCGACGAAAAACTGATAGTGAATTGTAACACTCAGGGCCACCTAATGACGATGGAACACTCAAATTGCGTCGCGATGCAATACATCGTCCTCCAGCCGACTTGTCTCCAAGGGTCTAATGCTGCCTCGGGCACTTTATTGTCGTTCTCATGTAAGTCTAGATTTACGAATCCGACACAAAAATGATAGTTAATTGTAACGTTCAGGGCCGCCTATTGACGATGGAACTCTCAAATTGCGTCGAGATTCAATACATCGTCCTCCAGCCGACTTGTCTCCAAGGGTCTATTGCTGCCTCGGGCACCTTATGGTCGTTCTCCTGTGAGTCTAGATTTTCGTATCCGACGCAAAAATGATAGTTAATTGCAACGTTCAGGGCCTTCTAATGACGATGGAACACTCAAATTGCGTCGAGATTCAATACATCGGCCTCCAGCCGACTTGTCCCCAATGGGATATCGCTGCCTCGGGCAACACATGGTCCTTCTCCTGTGAGTCTAGATTTTCGAATCCGACGCAAAAATGATAGTGAATCGTAAAGTTCAGCGCCGCCTAATGACGATAGAAGACTCAAATTGCGTCGCGATCCAATACATCGTTCTCCAGCCGACTTGTCTCCAAGGGTCTATTGCTGCCTCAGGCACCTTATGGTCGTTCTCCTGTGAGTCTAGATTTTCGAATCCGACGCAAAAATGATAGTGAATTGTAACGTTCAGGGCCATCTAATGACGATGGAACACTCAAATCGCGTCGAGATTCAATACATCGTCCTCCAGCCGACTTGTCTCCAAGGGGATATTGCTGTCTCGGGCACAAAATGATCCTTCTCCTGTGAGTCTAGATTTTCGAATCCGACGCAGAAATGATAGTGAATTGTAACGTTCAGCGCCTCCTAATGACGATAGAAGACTCAAATTGCGTCGGCATTCAATACATCGTCCTTCAGCCGATTTGTCTCCAAGGGGATAATGCTGCCTCGGGCACCAAATGGTTCGTCTGCTGTGAGTCTAGATTTTCGAATCCGACGAAAAACTGATAGTTAATTGTAACATTCAGGGCCTCCTAATGACGATGGAACACTCAAATTGCGTCGCGATCCAATACATCGTCCTCCAGCCGACTTGTCTCCAAGGATCTAATGCTGCCTCGGGCACTTTATGGTCGTTCTCTTGTAAGTCTAGATTTTCGAATCCGACGCAAAAATGATAGTTAATTGTAACGTTCAGGGCCGCCTAATGACGATGGAACACTCAAATTGCGTCGAGATTCAATACATCGGCCTCCAGCCGACTTGTCTCCAAGGGGATATCGCTGCCTCGGGCACCACATGGTCCTTCTCCTGTGTGTCTAGATTTTCGAACCCGACGCAAAAATGATAGTGAATTGTAACGTTCAGCGCCTCCTAATGCCGATAGAAGACTCAAATTGCGTCGCGATCCAATACATCGTCCTCCAGCCGACTTGTCTCCAAGGGTCTATTGCTGCCTCGGGCACCTTATGGCTGTTCTCCTGTGAGTCTAGATTTTCGAATCCGAGTCAAAAATGATAGTTAATTGTAACGTTCAGAGCCTTGTAATGGCGATGGAACACTCAAATTGCGTCGAGATTCAATACATCGGCCTCCAGCCGACGTGTCTCCATGGGTCTATTGCTGCCTCGGGCACCTTATGGTCGTTCTCCTGTGAGTTTAGATTATCGAATCCGACGCAAAAATGATAGTTAATTGTAACGTTCAGGGCCTCCTAATGCCGATGGAACACTCAAATTGCGTCGAGATTCAATACATCGGCCACCAGCCGACTTGTCTCCAAGGGTCTATTGCTGCCTTCGGGCACCTTATGGTCCTTCTCCTGTGAGTCTAGATTTTCGAATCCGACGCAAAAATGATAGTGAATTGTAACGTTCAGCGCCTCCTAATGACGATAGAAGACTCAAATTGCGTCGGGATTCAATACATCGTCCTCCAGCCGATTTGTCTCCAAGGGGATATTGCTGCCTCGGGCACCAAATGGTTCGTCGGCTGTGAGTCCAGATTTTCGAATCCGACGGAAAACTGATAGTTAATTGTAACATTCAGGGCCTCCTAATGACGATGGAACACTCAAATTGCGTCGCTATCCAATACATCGTCCTCCAGTCGACTTGTCTCCAAGGATCCAATGCTGCCACGGGCACTTTATGGTCGTTCTCTTGTAAGTCTAGATTTTCGAATCCGACGCAAAAATGATAGTTAATTGTTACGTTCAGGGCGTCCTAATGCCGATGGAAGACTCAAATTGCGTCGAGATTCAATACATCGGCCTCCAGCCGACTTGTCTCCAAGGGTCTATTGCTGCCTCGGGCACCTTATGGTCGTTCTCCTGTGAGTCTAGATTTTCGAATCCGACGCAAAAATGATAGTTAATTGTAACGTTCAGGGCCTTGTAATGACGATGGAACACTCAAATTGCGTCGAGATTCAATACATCGGCCTCCAGCCGACTTGTCTCCAAGGGTCTATTGCTGCCTCGGGCACCTTATGGTCGTTCTCCTGTGAGTTTAGATTTTCGAATCCGACGCATAAATGATACTTATTTATAACGTTCAGGGCCTCCTAATGCCGATGGAACACTCAAATTAAGTCGAGATTCAATACATCGGCCTCCAGCCGACTTGTCTCCAAGGGTCTGTTACTGCCTCGGGCACCTTATGGTCGTTCTCCTGTGAGTCTAGATTTTCGAATCCGACGCAAAAATGATAGTTAATTGTAACGTTCAGGGCCTTGTAATGACGATGGAACACTCAAATTGCGTCGAGATTCAATACATCGGCCTCCCGCCGACTTGGCTCCAAGGGTCTGTTGCTGCCTCGGGCACCTTATGGTCGTTCTCCTGTGAGTTTAGATTATCGAATCCGACGCAAAACTGATAGGTAATTGTAACGTTTAGGGCATTTTAATGACGATGGGACACTCAAATTGCGTCGAGATTCAATACATCGTCCTCCAGCCGACTTGTCTCCAAGGGTCTAATGCTGCCTTGGGCACTTTATGGTCGTTCTCATGTAAGTCTAGATTTACGAATCCGACACGAAAATGATAGTTAATTGTAACGTTCAGGGCCGCCTAATGACGATGGAACTCTCAAATTGCGTCGAGATTCAATACATCGTCCTCCAGCCGACTTGTCTCCAAGGGTCTATTGCTGCCTCGGGCACCTTATGGTCGTTCTCCTGTGAGTCTAGATTTTCGTATCCGACGCAAAAATGATAGTTAATTGTAACGTTCAGGGCCTTCTAATGACGATGGAACACTCAAATTGCGTCGAGATTCAATACATCGGCCTCCAGCCGACTTGTCTCCAAGGGGATATCGCTGCCTCGGGCAACACATGGTCCTTCACCTGTGAGTCTAGATTTTCGAATCCGACGCAAAAATGATAGTGAATCGTAAAGTTCAGCGCCGCCTAATGACGATAGAAGACTCAAATTGCGTCGCGATCCAATACATCGTCCTCCAGCCGACTTGTCTCCAAGGGTCTAATGCTGCCTCGGGCACTTTATGGTCGTTCTCTTGTAACTCTAGATTTACAAATCCGACGCTAAAATGATAGTTAATTGTAACATTCAGGGCCTTGTAATGACGATGGAACACTCAAATTGCGTCGAGATTCAATACATCGTCCCCCGGCCGACTTGTCTCCAAGGGTCTGTTGCTGCCTCGCGCACCGTATGGTCGTTCCCCTGTGAGTTTAGATTATCGAATCCGACGCAAAAATGATAGTTAATTTTAATGTTCAGGGCCTCCTAATGCCGATGGAACACTCAAATTGCGTCGAGATTCAATACATCGGCCTCCAGCCGACTTGTCTCCAAGGGTCTATTGCTGCCTCGGGCACCTTATGGTCGTTCTCCTGTGAGTCTAGATTTTCGAATCCGACGCAAAAATGATAGTTAATTGTAACGTTCAGGGCCTTGTAATGACGATGGAACACTCAAATTGCGTCGAGATTCAATACATCGTCCTCCAGCCGACTTGTCTCCAAGGGGATATTGCTGTCTCGGGCACAATATGATCCTTCTCCTGTGAGTCTAGATTTTCGAATCCGACGCAAAAATGATAGTGAATTGTAACGTTCAGCGTCTCCTAATGACGATAGAAGACTCAAATTGCGTCGGCATTCAATACATCGTCCTCCAGCCGATTTGTCTCCAAGGGGATATTGCTGCCTCGGGCACCAAATGGTTCGTCTGCTGTGAGTCTAGATTTTCGAATCCGACGAAAAACTGATAGTTAATTGTAACGTTCAGCGCCTCCTAATGACCTAATGACCACATGGTCCTTCTCCTGTGAGTCTAAAGTTTCGAATCCGACGCAAAAATGATAGTTAATTGTAACGTTCAGGGCCTTGTAATGACAATGGGACACTCAAATTGCGTCGAGATTCAATACATCATCCTCCAGCCGATTTGTCTCCAAGGGTCTAATGCTGCCTCGGGCACCTTATGGTCGTTCTCCTGTGAGTTTAGATTATCGAATCCGACGCAAAAATTATAGTTAATTGTACGCGTTTAGGGCCTCCTAATGACGATGGAACACTCAAATTGTGTCGAGATTCAATACATCGGCCTCCAGCCAACTTGTCTACAAAGGTCTGTTGCTGCCTCGGGCACCATATGATCCTTCTCCTGTGAGTCTAGATTTTCGAATCCGACGCAAAAATGATAGTGAATAGTAACGTTCAGCGAGTCCTGATGACGATAGAACTCTCAAATTGCGTCGAGATTCAATACATCGTCCTCCAGCCGACTTGTCTCCATGGCTCTATTGCTGCCTCGGGCACCTTATGGTCGTTCTCCTGTGAGTCTAGATTTTCGAACCCGACGCAAAAATGATAGTTAATTGTAACGTTCAGGGCCTTCTAATGATGATGGAACACTCAAATTGCGTCGAGATTCAATACATCGGCCTGCAGCCGACTTGTCTCCAAGGGCCTATTGTTGCCTCGGGCACCTTATGGTCGTTCTCCTGTGAGTTTAGATTATCGAATCCGACGCAAAAATGAAAGTTAATTAAAACGTTCAGGGCCTCCTAATGCCGATGGAACACTCAAATTGCGTCGAGATTCAATACATCGGCCTCCAGCCGACTTGTCTCCAAGGGTCTATAGCTGCCTCGGGCACCTTATGGTCGTTCTCCTGTGAGTCTAGATTTTCGAATCCGACGCAAAAATGATAGTGAATTGTAACGTTCAGCGCCTCCTAATGACCTAATGACCACATGGTCCTTCTCCTGTGAGTCTAGATTTTCGAATCCGACGCAAAAATGATAGTTAATTGTAACTTTCAGGGCCTTCTAATGACGATGGAACACTCAAATTGCGTCGAGATTCAATACATCGGCCTCCAGCCGACTTGTTTCCAAGGGGATATCGCTGCCTCGGGCACCACATGGTCCTTCTCTTCTGAGTCTAGATTTTCGAATCCGACGCAAAAATGATAGTGAATTGTAACGTTCAGCGCCTCCTAATGACGATAGAAGACTCAAATTGCGTCGGGATTCAATACATCGTCCTCCAGCCGATTTGTCTCCAAGGGGATATTGCTGCCTCGGGCACCAAATGGTTCGTCGGCTGTGAGTCCAGATTTTCGAATCCGACGGAAAACTGATAGTTAATTGTAACATTCAGGGCCTCCTAATGACGATGGAACACTCAAATTGCGTCGCTATCCAATACATCGTCCTCCAGTCGACTTGTCTCCAAGGATCCAATGCTGCCACGGGCACTTTATGGTCGTTCTCTTGTAAGTCTAGATTTTCGAATCCGACGCAAAAATGATAGTTAATTGTTACGTTCAGGGCGTCCTAATGCCGATGGAAGACTCAAATTGCGTCGAGATTCAATACATCGGCCTCCAGCCGACTTGTCTCCAAGGGTCTATTGCTGCCTCGGGCACCTTATGGTCGTTCTCCTGTGAGTCTAGATTTTCGAATCCGACGCAAAAATGATAGTTAATTGTAACGTTCAGGGCCTTGTAATGACGATGGAACACTCAAATTGCGTCGAGATTCAATACATCGGCCTCCAGCCGACTTGTCTCCAAGGGTCTATTGCTGCCTCGGGCACCTTATGGTCGTTCTCCTGTGAGTTTAGATTTTCGAATCCGACGCATAAATGATACTTATTTATAACGTTCAGGGCCTCCTAATGCCGATGGAACACTCAAATTAAGTCGAGATTCAATACATCGGCCTCCAGCCGACTTGTCTCCAAGGGTCTGTTACTGCCTCGGGCACCTTATGGTCGTTCTCCTGTGAGTCTAGATTTTCGAATCCGACGCAAAAATGATAGTTAATTGTAACGTTCAGGGCCTTGTAATGACGATGGAACACTCAAATTGCGTCGAGATTCAATACATCGGCCTCCCGCCGACTTGGCTCCAAGGGTCTGTTGCTGCCTCGGGCACCTTATGGTCGTTCTCCTGTGAGTTTAGATTATCGAATCCGACGCAAAACTGATAGGTAATTGTAACGTTTAGGGCATTTTAATGACGATGGGACACTCAAATTGCGTCGAGATTCAATACATCGTCCTCCAGCCGACTTGTCTCCAAGGGTCTAATGCTGCCTTGGGCACTTTATGGTCGTTCTCATGTAAGTCTAGATTTACGAATCCGACACGAAAATGATAGTTAATTGTAACGTTCAGGGCCGCCTAATGACGATGGAACTCTCAAATTGCGTCGAG
This sequence comes from Schistocerca serialis cubense, assembly GCF_023864345.2. Lineage (NCBI taxonomy): Eukaryota > Metazoa > Arthropoda > Insecta > Orthoptera > Acrididae > Schistocerca > Schistocerca serialis. The sequence continues at coordinate 2,907,264 of NC_064647.1, forward strand.
ATTCAATACATCGTCCTCCAGCCGACTTGTCTCCAAGGGTCTATTGCTGCCTCGGGCACCTTATGGTCGTTCTCCTGTGAGTCTAGATTTTCGTATCCGACGCAAAAATGATAGTTAATTGTAACGTTCAGGGCCTTCTAATGACGATGGAACACTCAAATTGCGTCGAGATTCAATACATCGGCCTCCAGCCGACTTGTCTCCAAGGGGATATCGCTGCCTCGGGCAACACATGGTCCTTCACCTGTGAGTCTAGATTTTCGAATCCGACGCAAAAATGATAGTGAATCGTAAAGTTCAGCGCCGCCTAATGACGATAGAAGACTCAAATTGCGTCGCGATCCAATACATCGTCCTCCAGCCGACTTGTCTCCAAGGGTCTAATGCTGCCTCGGGCACTTTATGGTCGTTCTCTTGTAACTCTAGATTTACAAATCCGACGCTAAAATGATAGTTAATTGTAACATTCAGGGCCTTGTAATGACGATGGAACACTCAAATTGCGTCGAGATTCAATACATCGTCCCCCGGCCGACTTGTCTCCAAGGGTCTGTTGCTGCCTCGCGCACCGTATGGTCGTTCCCCTGTGAGTTTAGATTATCGAATCCGACGCAAAAATGATAGTTAATTTTAATGTTCAGGGCCTCCTAATGCCGATGGAACACTCAAATTGCGTCGAGATTCAATACATCGGCCTCCAGCCGACTTGTCTCCAAGGGTCTATTGCTGCCTCGGGCACCTTATGGTCGTTCTCCTGTGAGTCTAGATTTTCGAATCCGACGCAAAAATGATAGTTAATTGTAACGTTCAGGGCCTTGTAATGACGATGGAACACTCAAATTGCGTCGAGATTCAATACATCGTCCTCCAGCCGACTTGTCTCCAAGGGGATATTGCTGTCTCGGGCACAATATGATCCTTCTCCTGTGAGTCTAGATTTTCGAATCCGACGCAAAAATGATAGTGAATTGTAACGTTCAGCGTCTCCTAATGACGATAGAAGACTCAAATTGCGTCGGCATTCAATACATCGTCCTCCAGCCGATTTGTCTCCAAGGGGATATTGCTGCCTCGGGCACCAAATGGTTCGTCTGCTGTGAGTCTAGATTTTCGAATCCGACGAAAAACTGATAGTTAATTGTAACGTTCAGCGCCTCCTAATGACCTAATGACCACATGGTCCTTCTCCTGTGAGTCTAAATTTTCGAATCCGACGCAAAAATGATAGTTAATTGTAACGTTCAGGGCCTTGTAATGACAATGGGACACTCAAATTGCGTCGAGATTCAATACATCATCCTCCAGCCGATTTGTCTCCAAGGGTCTAATGCTGCCTCGGGCACCTTATGGTCGTTCTCCTGTGAGTTTAGATTATCGAATCCGACGCAAAAATTATAGTTAATTGTACGCGTTTAGGGCCTCCTAATGACGATGGAACACTCAAATTGTGTCGAGATTCAATACATCGGCCTCCAGCCAACTTGTCTACAAAGGTCTGTTGCTGCCTCGGGCACCATATGATCCTTCTCCTGTGAGTCTAGATTTTCGAATCCGACGCAAAAATGATAGTGAATAGTAACGTTCAGCGAGTCCTGATGACGATAGAACTCTCAAATTGCGTCGAGATTCAATACATCGTCCTCCAGCCGACTTGTCTCCATGGCTCTATTGCTGCCTCGGGCACCTTATGGTCGTTCTCCTGTGAGTCTAGATTTTCGAACCCGACGCAAAAATGATAGTTAATTGTAACGTTCAGGGCCTTCTAATGATGATGGAACACTCAAATTGCGTCGAGATTCAATACATCGGCCTGCAGCCGACTTGTCTCCAAGGGCCTATTGTTGCCTCGGGCACCTTATGGTCGTTCTCCTGTGAGTTTAGATTATCGAATCCGACGCAAAAATGAAAGTTAATTAAAACGTTCAGGGCCTCCTAATGCCGATGGAACACTCAAATTGCGTCGAGATTCAATACATCGTCCTCCAGCCGACTTGTCTCCAAGGCGATATTGCTGTCTCGGGCACAATATGATCCTTCTCCTGTGAGTCTAGATTTTCGAATCCGACGCAAAAATGATAGTGAATTGTAACGTTCAGCGCCTCCTAATGACGATAGAAGACTCAAATTGCGTCGGGATTCAATACATCGTCCTCCAGCCGATTTGTCTCCAAGGGGATATTGCGGCCTCGGGCACCAAAAGGTACGTCTGCTGTGAGTCTAGAATTTCGAATCCGACGAAAAACTGATAGTGAATTGTAACACTCAGGGCCACCTAATGACGATGGAACACTCAAATTGCGTCGCGATGCAATACATCGTCCTCCAGCCGACTTGTCTCCAAGGGTCTAATGCTGCCTCGGGCACTTTATTGTCGTTCTCATGTAAGTCTAGATTTACGAATCCGACACAAAAATGATAGTTAATTGTAACGTTCAGGGCCGCCTATTGACGATGGAACTCTCAAATTGCGTCGAGATTCAATACATCGTCCTCCAGCCGACTTGTCTCCAAGGGTCTATTGCTGCCTCGGGCACCTTATGGTCGTTCTCCTGTGAGTCTAGATTTTCGTATCCGACGCAAAAATGATAGTTAATTGCAACGTTCAGGGCCTTCTAATGACGATGGAACACTCAAATTGCGTCGAGATTCAATACATCGGCCTCCAGCCGACTTGTCCCCAATGGGATATCGCTGCCTCGGGCAACACATGGTCCTTCTCCTGTGAGTCTAGATTTTCGAATCCGACGCAAAAATGATAGTGAATCGTAAAGTTCAGCGCCGCCTAATGACGATAGAAGACTCAAATTGCGTCGCGATCCAATACATCGTTCTCCAGCCGACTTGTCTCCAAGGGTCTATTGCTGCCTCAGGCACCTTATGGTCGTTCTCCTGTGAGTCTAGATTTTCGAATCCGACGCAAAAATGATAGTGAATTGTAACGTTCAGGGCCATCTAATGACGATGGAACACTCAAATCGCGTCGAGATTCAATACATCGTCCTCCAGCCGACTTGTCTCCAAGGGGATATTGCTGTCTCGGGCACAAAATGATCCTTCTCCTGTGAGTCTAGATTTTCGAATCCGACGCAGAAATGATAGTGAATTGTAACGTTCAGCGCCTCCTAATGACGATAGAAGACTCAAATTGCGTCGGCATTCAATACATCGTCCTTCAGCCGATTTGTCTCCAAGGGGATAATGCTGCCTCGGGCACCAAATGGTTCGTCTGCTGTGAGTCTAGATTTTCGAATCCGACGAAAAACTGATAGTTAATTGTAACATTCAGGGCCTCCTAATGACGATGGAACACTCAAATTGCGTCGCGATCCAATACATCGTCCTCCAGCCGACTTGTCTCCAAGGATCTAATGCTGCCTCGGGCACTTTATGGTCGTTCTCTTGTAAGTCTAGATTTTCGAATCCGACGCAAAAATGATAGTTAATTGTAACGTTCAGGGCCGCCTAATGACGATGGAACACTCAAATTGCGTCGAGATTCAATACATCGGCCTCCAGCCGACTTGTCTCCAAGGGGATATCGCTGCCTCGGGCACCACATGGTCCTTCTCCTGTGTGTCTAGATTTTCGAACCCGACGCAAAAATGATAGTGAATTGTAACGTTCAGCGCCTCCTAATGCCGATAGAAGACTCAAATTGCGTCGCGATCCAATACATCGTCCTCCAGCCGACTTGTCTCCAAGGGTCTATTGCTGCCTCGGGCACCTTATGGCTGTTCTCCTGTGAGTCTAGATTTTCGAATCCGAGTCAAAAATGATAGTTAATTGTAACGTTCAGAGCCTTGTAATGGCGATGGAACACTCAAATTGCGTCGAGATTCAATACATCGGCCTCCAGCCGACGTGTCTCCATGGGTCTATTGCTGCCTCGGGCACCTTATGGTCGTTCTCCTGTGAGTTTAGATTATCGAATCCGACGCAAAAATGATAGTTAATTGTAACGTTCAGGGCCTCCTAATGCCGATGGAACACTCAAATTGCGTCGAGATTCAATACATCGGCCACCAGCCGACTTGTCTCCAAGGGTCTATTGCTGCCTTCGGGCACCTTATGGTCCTTCTCCTGTGAGTCTAGATTTTCGAATCCGACGCAAAAATGATAGTGAATTGTAACGTTCAGCGCCTCCTAATGACGATAGAAGACTCAAATTGCGTCGGGATTCAATACATCGTCCTCCAGCCGATTTGTCTCCAAGGGGATATTGCTGCCTCGGGCACCAAATGGTTCGTCGGCTGTGAGTCCAGATTTTCGAATCCGACGGAAAACTGATAGTTAATTGTAACATTCAGGGCCTCCTAATGACGATGGAACACTCAAATTGCGTCGCTATCCAATACATCGTCCTCCAGTCGACTTGTCTCCAAGGATCCAATGCTGCCACGGGCACTTTATGGTCGTTCTCTTGTAAGTCTAGATTTTCGAATCCGACGCAAAAATGATAGTTAATTGTTACGTTCAGGGCGTCCTAATGCCGATGGAAGACTCAAATTGCGTCGAGATTCAATACATCGGCCTCCAGCCGACTTGTCTCCAAGGGTCTATTGCTGCCTCGGGCACCTTATGGTCGTTCTCCTGTGAGTCTAGATTTTCGAATCCGACGCAAAAATGATAGTTAATTGTAACGTTCAGGGCCTTGTAATGACGATGGAACACTCAAATTGCGTCGAGATTCAATACATCGGCCTCCAGCCGACTTGTCTCCAAGGGTCTATTGCTGCCTCGGGCACCTTATGGTCGTTCTCCTGTGAGTTTAGATTTTCGAATCCGACGCATAAATGATACTTATTTATAACGTTCAGGGCCTCCTAATGCCGATGGAACACTCAAATTAAGTCGAGATTCAATACATCGGCCTCCAGCCGACTTGTCTCCAAGGGTCTGTTACTGCCTCGGGCACCTTATGGTCGTTCTCCTGTGAGTCTAGATTTTCGAATCCGACGCAAAAATGATAGTTAATTGTAACGTTCAGGGCCTTGTAATGACGATGGAACACTCAAATTGCGTCGAGATTCAATACATCGGCCTCCCGCCGACTTGGCTCCAAGGGTCTGTTGCTGCCTCGGGCACCTTATGGTCGTTCTCCTGTGAGTTTAGATTATCGAATCCGACGCAAAACTGATAGGTAATTGTAACGTTTAGGGCATTTTAATGACGATGGGACACTCAAATTGCGTCGAGATTCAATACATCGTCCTCCAGCCGACTTGTCTCCAAGGGTCTAATGCTGCCTTGGGCACTTTATGGTCGTTCTCATGTAAGTCTAGATTTACGAATCCGACACGAAAATGATAGTTAATTGTAACGTTCAGGGCCGCCTAATGACGATGGAACTCTCAAATTGCGTCGAGATTCAATACATCGTCCTCCAGCCGACTTGTCTCCAAGGGTCTATTGCTGCCTCGGGCACCTTATGGTCGTTCTCCTGTGAGTCTAGATTTTCGTATCCGACGCAAAAATGATAGTTAATTGTAACGTTCAGGGCCTTCTAATGACGATGGAACACTCAAATTGCGTCGAGATTCAATACATCGGCCTCCAGCCGACTTGTCTCCAAGGGGATATCGCTGCCTCGGGCAACACATGGTCCTTCACCTGTGAGTCTAGATTTTCGAATCCGACGCAAAAATGATAGTGAATCGTAAAGTTCAGCGCCGCCTAATGACGATAGAAGACTCAAATTGCGTCGCGATCCAATACATCGTCCTCCAGCCGACTTGTCTCCAAGGGTCTAATGCTGCCTCGGGCACTTTATGGTCGTTCTCTTGTAACTCTAGATTTACAAATCCGACGCTAAAATGATAGTTAATTGTAACATTCAGGGCCTTGTAATGACGATGGAACACTCAAATTGCGTCGAGATTCAATACATCGTCCCCCGGCCGACTTGTCTCCAAGGGTCTGTTGCTGCCTCGCGCACCGTATGGTCGTTCCCCTGTGAGTTTAGATTATCGAATCCGACGCAAAAATGATAGTTAATTTTAATGTTCAGGGCCTCCTAATGCCGATGGAACACTCAAATTGCGTCGAGATTCAATACATCGGCCTCCAGCCGACTTGTCTCCAAGGGTCTATTGCTGCCTCGGGCACCTTATGGTCGTTCTCCTGTGAGTCTAGATTTTCGAATCCGACGCAAAAATGATAGTTAATTGTAACGTTCAGGGCCTTGTAATGACGATGGAACACTCAAATTGCGTCGAGATTCAATACATCGTCCTCCAGCCGACTTGTCTCCAAGGGGATATTGCTGTCTCGGGCACAATATGATCCTTCTCCTGTGAGTCTAGATTTTCGAATCCGACGCAAAAATGATAGTGAATTGTAACGTTCAGCGTCTCCTAATGACGATAGAAGACTCAAATTGCGTCGGCATTCAATACATCGTCCTCCAGCCGATTTGTCTCCAAGGGGATATTGCTGCCTCGGGCACCAAATGGTTCGTCTGCTGTGAGTCTAGATTTTCGAATCCGACGAAAAACTGATAGTTAATTGTAACGTTCAGCGCCTCCTAATGACCTAATGACCACATGGTCCTTCTCCTGTGAGTCTAAATTTTCGAATCCGACGCAAAAATGATAGTTAATTGTAACGTTCAGGGCCTTGTAATGACAATGGGACACTCAAATTGCGTCGAGATTCAATACATCATCCTCCAGCCGATTTGTCTCCAAGGGTCTAATGCTGCCTCGGGCACCTTATGGTCGTTCTCCTGTGAGTTTAGATTATCGAATCCGACGCAAAAATTATAGTTAATTGTACGCGTTTAGGGCCTCCTAATGACGATGGAACACTCAAATTGTGTCGAGATTCAATACATCGGCCTCCAGCCAACTTGTCTACAAAGGTCTGTTGCTGCCTCGGGCACCATATGATCCTTCTCCTGTGAGTCTAGATTTTCGAATCCGACGCAAAAATGATAGTGAATAGTAACGTTCAGCGAGTCCTGATGACGATAGAACTCTCAAATTGCGTCGAGATTCAATACATCGTCCTCCAGCCGACTTGTCTCCATGGCTCTATTGCTGCCTCGGGCACCTTATGGTCGTTCTCCTGTGAGTCTAGATTTTCGAACCCGACGCAAAAATGATAGTTAATTGTAACGTTCAGGGCCTTCTAATGATGATGGAACACTCAAATTGCGTCGAGATTCAATACATCGGCCTGCAGCCGACTTGTCTCCAAGGGCCTATTGTTGCCTCGGGCACCTTATGGTCGTTCTCCTGTGAGTTTAGATTATCGAATCCGACGCAAAAATGAAAGTTAATTAAAACGTTCAGGGCCTCCTAATGCCGATGGAACACTCAAATTGCGTCGAGATTCAATACATCGGCCTCCAGCCGACTTGTCTCCAAGGGTCTATAGCTGCCTCGGGCACCTTATGGTCGTTCTCCTGTGAGTCTAGATTTTCGAATCCGACGCAAAAATGATAGTGAATTGTAACGTTCAGCGCCTCCTAATGACCTAATGACCACATGGTCCTTCTCCTGTGAGTCTAGATTTTCGAATCCGACGCAAAAATGATAGTTAATTGTAACTTTCAGGGCCTTCTAATGACGATGGAACACTCAAATTGCGTCGAGATTCAATACATCGGCCTCCAGCCGACTTGTTTCCAAGGGGATATCGCTGCCTCGGGCACCACATGGTCCTTCTCTTCTGAGTCTAGATTTTCGAATCCGACGCAAAAATGATAGTGAATTGTAACGTTCAGCGCCTCCTAATGACGATAGAAGACTCAAATTGCGTCGCGATCCAATACATCGTCCTCCAGCCGACTTGTCTCCAAGGGTCTAATGCTGCCTCGGGCACTTTATGGTCGTTCTCTTGTAAGTCTAGATTTACAAATCCGACGCCAAAATGATAGTTAATTGTAACGTTCAGTGCCGCCTAATGACGATGGAACTCTCAAATTGCGTCGCGATCCAATACATCGTCCTCCAGCCGACTTGTCTCCAAGGGTCTATTGCTGCCTCGGGCACCTTATGATCGTTCTCCTGTGAGTCTAGATTTTCGAATCCGACGCAAAAATGATAGTTAATTGTAACGTTCAGGGCCTTCTAATGACGATGGAACACTCAAATTGCGTCGAGATTCAATTCATCGGCCTCCAGCCGACTTGTCACCAGGGGTCTAATGCTGCCACGGGCACCTTATGGTCGTTCTCCTGTGAGTCTAGATTTTCAAATCCGACGCAAAAATGATAGTTAATTGTAACGTTCAGGGCCTTCTAATGACGATGGAACACTCAAATTGCGTAGAGATTCAATACATCGGCCTCCAGCCGACTTGTCTCCAAGGGTCGATTGCTGCCTCGGGCACCTTATGGTCGTTCTCCTGTGAGTTTAGATTATCGAATTCGACGCAAAAATGAATGTTAATTGTAACGTTCAGTGCCGCCTAATGACGATGGAACACTCAAATTGCGTCGGGATTCAATACATCGTCCTCCAGCCGATTTGTCTCCAAGGGGATATTGCTGCCTCGGGCACCAAATGGTTCGTCTGCTGTGAGTCTAGATTTTCGAATCCGACGAAAAACTGACAGTTAATTGTAACATTCAGGGCCTCCTAATGACGATGGAACACTCAAATTGCGTCGCGATCCAATACATCGGCCTCCAGCCGACTTGTCACCAGGAGTCTAATGCTGCCTCGGGCACCTTATGGTCGTTCTCCTGTGAGTCTAGATTTTCAAATCCGACGCAAAAATGATAGTTAATTGTAACGTTCAGGGCCTTCTAATGACGATGGAACACTCAAATTGCGTAGAGATTCAATACATCGGCCTCCAGCCGACTTGTCTCCAAGGGTCTATTGCTGCCTCGGGCACCTTATGGTCGTTCTCCTGTGAGTTTAGATTATCGAATTCGACGCAAAAATGAATGTTAATTGTAACGTTCAGTGCCGCCTAATGACGATGGAACTCTCAAATTGCGTCGAGATTCAATACATCGTCCTCCAGCCGACTTGTCTCCAAGGGTCTATTGCTGCCTCGGGCACCTTATGGCCGTCCTCCTGTGTGTCTAGATTTTCGTATCCGACGCAAAAATGATAGTTAATTGTAACGTTCAGGGCCTTCTAATGACGATGGAACACTCAAATTGCGTAGAGATTCAATACATCGTCCTCCAGCCGACTTGTCTCCAAGGGTCTATTGCTGCCTCGGGCACCTTATGGTCGTTCTCCTGTGAGTCTAGATTTTCGAATCCGACGCAAAAATGATAGTTAATTGTATCGTTCAGGGCCTTCTAATGACGATGGAACACTCTAATTGCGTCGCGATCCAGTACATCGTCCTCCAGCCGACTTGTCTCCAAGGGTCTAATGCTGCCTCGGGCACTTTATGGTCGTTCTCTTGTAACTCTAGATTTACAAATCCGACGCCAAAATGATAGTTAATTGTAACGTTCAGTGCCGCCTAATGACTATGGATCTCCCAAATTGCGTCGCGATCCAATACATCGTCCTCCAGCCGACTTGTGTCCAAGGGTCTATTGCTGCCTCAGCACCTTATGGTCGTTGTCCTGTGAGTCTAGATTTTCTAATCCGACGCAAAAATGATAGTTAATTGTAACGTTCAGGGCCTTCTAATGACGATGGAACACTCATTTTGCGTCGAGATCCAATACATCAGCCTCCAGCCGACTTGTCTCCAAGGGTCTATTGCTGCCTCGGGCACCTTATGGTCGTTCTCCTGTGAGTCTAGATTTTCGAATCCGACGCAAAAATGATAGTGAATTGTAACGTTCAGCGCCTCCTAATGACGATAGAAGACTCAAATTGCGTCGGCATTCAATACATCGTCCTTCAGCCGATTTGTCTCCAAGGGGATATTGCTGCCTCGGGCACCAAATGGTTCGTCAGCTGTGAGTCTAGATTTTCGAATCCGACGAAAAACTGATAGTCAATTGTAACAATCAGGGCCTCCTAATGACGATGGAACACTCAAATTGAGTCGAGATTCAATACATCGGCCTCCAGCCGACTCGTCTCCAAGGGGATATCGCTGCCTCGGGCACCACATGGTTCTTCTCCTCTGAGTCTACATTTTCGAATCCGACGCAAAAATGATAGTGAATTGTAACGTTCAGCGCCTCCTAATGACGATAGAAGACTCAAATTGCGTCGCGATCCAATACATCGTCCTCCAGCCGACTTGTCTCCAAGGGTCTATTGCTGCCTCGGGCACCTTATGGTCGTTCTCCTGTGAGTCTAGATTTTCGAATCCGACGCAAAAATGATAGTTAATTGTAACGTTCAGGGCCTTCTAATGACGATGGAACACTCAAATTGCGTCGAGATTCAATACATCGTCTTCCAGCCGACTTGTCTCCAAGGGTCTATTGCTGCCTCGGGCACCTTATGGTCGTTCTCCTGTGAGTCTAGATTTTCGAATCCGACGCAAAAATGATAGTTAATTGTAACGTTCAGGGCCTTCTAATGACGATGAAACACTCAAATTGCGTCGAGATTCAATACATCGACCTCCAGCCGACTTGTCTCCAAGAGGTATATTGCTGTCTCGAGCACCGTATGAACTTCTCCTGTGAGTAGATTTTCGAATCCGACGCGAAACTGATAGTTAATTGTAAGGTTCAGGGCCTCCTAATGACGATGGAACACTCATTTTGCGTCGCGATCCAATACATTGTCCTCCAGCCGACTTGTCGCCAAGGGTCTATTGCTGCCTCGGGCACCGTATGGTCGTTCTCCTGTGAGTCTAGTTTTTCGAATCCGACGCAAAAATGATAGTTAATTGTAACGTTCAGTGCCGCTAATGACGATGGAACTCTCAAATTGCGTCGCGATCCAATACATCGTCCTCCAGCCGACTTGTCTCCAAGGGGATATGGCTGCCTCGGGCACCACATGGTCCTTCTCCTGTGAGTCTAGATTTTCGAATCCGACGCAAAAATGATAGTGAATTGTAACGTTCAGCGCCTCCTAATGACGATAGAAGACTCAAATTGCGTCGAGATTCAATACATCGGCCTCCAGCCGACTTGTCTCCAAGGTTCTGTTGCTGCCTCGGGCACCTTATGGTCGTGCTCCTGTGACTTTAGATTATCGAATCCGACGCAAGAATGATAGTTAATTTTAACGTTCAGGGCCTCCTAATGCCGATGGAAAACTCAAATTGCGTCGAGATTCAATACATCGTCCTCCAGCCGACTTGTCTCCAAGGGTCTATTGCTGCCTCGGGCACCTGAAGGTCGTTCTCCTGTGTGTCTAGATTTTCGTATCCGACGCAAAAATGATAGTTAATTGTAACGTTCAGGGCCTTCTAATGACGATGGAACACTCAAATTGAGTCGAGATTCAATACATCGGCCTCCAGCCGACTTGTCTGCAAGGGGATATCGCTGCCTCGGGCACCACATGGTTCTTCTCCTCTGAGTCTAGATTTTCGAATCCGACGCAAAAGTGATAGTGAATTGTAACGTTCAGCGCCTCCTAATGACGATAGAAGACTCAAATTGCGTCGCGATCCAAAACATCGTCCTCCAGCCGACTTGTGTCCAAGGGTCTATTGCTGCCTCGGGCACCTTATGGTCGTTCTCCTGTGAGTCTAGATTTTCGAATCCGACGCAAAAATGATAGTTAATTGTAACGTTCAGGGCCTTCTAATGACGATGGAACACTCAAATTGCGTAGAGATTCAATACATCGTCCTCCAGCCGACTTGTCTCCAAGGGTCTATTGCTGCCTCGGGCACCTTATGGTCGTTCTCCTGTGAGTCTAGATTTTCGAATCCGACGCAAAAATGATAGTTAATTGTAACGTTCAGGGCCTTCTAATGACGATGGAACACTCAAATTGCGTCGAGATTCAATACATCGACCTCCAGCCGACTTGTCTCCAAGGGGTATATTGCTGTCTCGAGCACCGTATGAACTTCTCCTGTGAGTAGATTTTCGAATCCGACGCGAAACTGATAGTTAATTGTAAGGTTCAGGGCCTCCTAATGTCGATGGAACACTCATTTTGCGTCGCGATCCAATAAATCGTCCTCCAGCCGACTTGTCGCCAAGGGTCTATTGCTGCCTCGGGCACCGTATGGTCGTTCTCCTGTGAGTCTAGTTTTTCGAATCCGACGCAAAAATGATAGTTAATTGTAACGTTCAGGGCCTTCTAATGACGATGGAACACTCAAATTGCGTCGAGATTCAATACATCGTCCTCCAGCCGACTTATCTCCAAGGGGATATTGCTGTCTCGGGCACCAAATGGTTCGTCTGCTGTGAGTCTAGATTTTCGAATCCGACGAAAAACTGATAGTTAATTGTAACATTCAGGGCCTCCTAATTACGATGGAACACTCGAATTGCGTCGCGATCCAATACATCGTCCTCCAGCCGACTTGTCTCCAAGGGTCTAATGCCGCCTCGGGCACTTTATGGTCGTTCTCTTGTAAGTCTAGATTTACGAATCCGACGCCAAAATGATAGTTAATTGTAACGTTCAGTGCCGCCTAATGACGATGGAACACTCAAATTGCGTCGAGATTCAATACATCGACCTCCAGCCGACTTGTCTCCAAGAGGTATATTGCTGTCTCGAGCACCGTATGAACTTCTCCTGTGAGTAGATTTTCGAATCCGACGCGAAACTGATAGTTAATTGTAAGGTTCAGGGCCTCCTAATGACGATGGAACACTCATTTTGCGTCGCGATCCAATACATCGTCCTCAAAGCGACTTGTCTCCAAGGATCAATAGCTGCCTCGGGCACCGTATGGTCGTTCCCCTGTGAGTTTAGATTACCGAATCCGACGCAAAAATGATAGTTAATTGTAACGTTTAGGGCCTCCTAACGACGATGGGACACACAAATTGCGTCGAGATTCAATACATTGTCCTCCAGCCGACTTGTCTCCAAGGGGATATTGCTGTCTCGGGCACAATATGATCCTTCTCATGTGAGTCTAGATTTTCGAATCCGACGCAAAAATGATAGTGAATTGTAACGTTCAGCGCCACCTAATGACGATAGAAGACTCAAATTGCGTCGGGATTCAATACATCGTCCTCCAGCCGATTTGTCTCCAAGGGGATATTGCTGCCTCGGGCACCAAATGGTTCGTGTGCTGTGAGTCTAGATTTTCGAATCCGACGAAAAACTGATAGTTAATTGTAACATTCAGGGCCTCGTAATGACGATGGAACACTCAAATTGCGTCGCGATCCAATACATCGTCCTCCAGCCGACTAGTCTCCAAGGGGATATTGCTGTCTCGGGCACTTTATGGTCGTTCTCTTGTAAGTCTAGATTTACGAATCCGACGCCAAAATGATAGTTAATTGTAACGTTCAGGGCCGCATAATGACGATGGAACTCTCAAATTGCGTCGAGATTCAATACATCGTCCTCCAGTCGACTTGTCTCCAAGGGTCTATTGCTGCCTCGGGCACCTTATGGTCGTTCTCCTGTGAGTCTAGATTTTCGTATCCGACGCAAAAATGATAGTTAATTATAACGTTCAGGGCCTTCTAATGACGATGGAACACTCAAATTGCGTCGAGATTCAATACATCGGCCTCCAGCCGACTTGTCTCCAATGGGATATCGCTGCCTCGGGCACCACATGGTCCTTCTCCTATGAGTCTAGATTTTCGAATCCGACGCAAAAATGATAGTGAATTGTAACGTTCAGCGCCTCCTAATGACGATAGAAGACTCAAATTGCGTCGCGATCCAATACATCGTCCTCCAGCCGACTTGTCTCCAAGGGTCTATTGCTGCCTCGGGCACCTTTTGGTCGTTCTCCTGTGAGTCTAGATTTTCGAATCCGACGCAAAAATGATAGTTAATTGTAACGTTCAGGGCCTTCTAATGACGATGGAACACTCAAATTGCGTCGAGATTCAATACATCGTCCTCCAGCCGACTTATCTACAACGGTCTATTGCTGCCTCGGGCACCTTATGGTCGTTCTCCTGTGAGTCTAGATTTTCGAATTCGACGCAAAAATGATAGTTAATTGTAACGTTCAGGGCCTTCTAATGACGATGGAACACTCAAATTGCGTCGAGATTCAATACATCGTCCTCCAGCCGACTTGTCTCCAAGGGGATATTGCTGTCTCGGTCACAATATGATCTTTCTCCTGTGAGTCTAGATTTTCGAATCCGACGCAAAAATGATAGTGAATTGAAACGTTCAGCGCCTCCTAATGACGATGGAACACTCAAATTGCGTCGAGATTCAATACATCGTCCTCCAGCCGATTTGTCTCCAAGGGGTATATTGCTGTCTCAAGCACCGTATGAACTTCTCCTGTGAGTAGATTTTCGAATCCGACGCGAAACTGATAGTTAATTGTAAGGCTCAGGGCCTCCTACTGACGATGGAACACTCATTTTGCGTCGCGATCCAATACATCGTCCTCCAGCCGACTTGTCGCCAAGGGTCTATTGCTGCCTCGGGCACCTTATGGTCGTTCTCCTGTGAGTCTAGATTTTCGAATCCGACGCAAAAATGATAGTTAATTGTAACGTTCAGGGCCTTCTAATGACGATGGAACACTCAAATTGCGTCGAGATTCAATACATCGTCCTCCAGCCGACTTGTCTCCAAGGGGATATTGCTGTCTCGGGCACCAAATGGTTCGTCTGCTGTGAGTCTAGATTTTCGAATCCGACGAAAAACTGATAGTTAATTGTAACATTCAGGGCCTCCTAATGACGATGGAACACTCAAATATCGTCGCGATCCAATACATCGTCCTCCAGCCGACTTGTCTCCAAGGGTCTAATGCTGCCTCGGGCACTTTATGGTCGTTCTCTTGTAAGTCTAGATTTACGAATCCGACGCCAAAATGATAGTTAATTGTAACGTTCAGTGCCGCCTAATGACGATGGAACTCTCAAATTGCGTCGAGATTCAATACATCGTCCCCCAGCCGACTTGTCTCCAAGGGTCTATTGCTGCCTCGGGCACCTTATGTTCGTTTTCCTGTGTGTCTAGATTTTCGTATTCGACGCAAAAAAGATAGTTAATTGTAACGTTCAGGACCTTCTAATGACGATGGAACACTCAAATTGCGTCGAGATTCAATACATCGGCCTCCAGCCGACTTGTCTCCAAGGGGATATCGCTGCCTCGGGCACCACATGGTCCTTCTCCTATGAGTCTAGATTTTCGAATCCGACGCAAAAATGATAGTGAATTGTAACGTTCAGCGCCTCCTAATGACGATAGAAGACTCAAATTGCGTCGAGATTCAATACATCGTCCTCCTGCCGATTTGTCTCCAAGGGGATATTGCTGCCTCGGGCACCAAATGGTTCGTCTGCTGTGAGTCTAGATTTTCGAATCCGACGAAAAACTGATAGTTAATTGTAACATTCAGGGCCTCCTGGTGTCGATGGAACACTCAAATTGCGTCGCGATCCAATACATCGTCCTCCAGCCGACTTGTCTCCAAGGGTCTAATGCTGCCTCGGCCACTTTATGGTCGTTCTCTTGTAAGTCTAGATTTACGAATCCGACGCCAAAATGATAGTTAATTGTAACGTTCAGGGCCGCCTAATGACGATGGAACTCTCAAATTGCGTCGAGATTCAATACACCGTCCTCCAGCCGACTTGTCTCCAAGGGTCTATTGCTGCCTCGGGCACCTTATGGTCGTTCTCCTGTGAGTCTAGATTTTCGTATCCGACGCAAAAATGATAGTTAATTATAACGTTCAAGGCCTTCTAATGACGATGGAACACTCAAATTGCGTCGAGATTCAATACATCGGCCTCCAGCCGACTTGTCACCAATGGTCTATTGCTGCCTCGGGCACCTTATGGTCGTTCTCCTGAGAGTCTAGATTTTCGAATCCGACGCAAAAATGATAGTTAATTGTAACGTTCAGGGCCTTCTAATGACGATGGAACACTCAAATTGCGTCGAGATTCAATACATCGTCCTCCAGCCGACTTGTCTCCAAGGGGATATTGCTGTCTCGGTCACAATATGATCTTTCTCCTGTGAGTCTAGATTTTCGAATCCGACGCAAAAATGATAGTGAATTGAAACGTTCAGCGCCTCCTAATGACGATGGAACACTCAAATTGCGTAGAGATTCAATACATCGGCCTCCAGCCGACTTGTCACCAGGGGTCTATTGCTGCCTCGGGCACCTTATGGTCATTCTCCTGTGAGTCTAGATTTTCAAATCCGACGCAAAAATGATAGTTAATTGTAACGTTCAGGGCCTTCTAATGACGATGGAACACTCAAATTGCGTCGAGATTCAATACATCGTCCTCCAACCGACCTGTCTCCAAGGGGATATTGCTGTCTCGGGCACATTTTGATCCTTCTCCTGTGAGTCTAGATTTTCGAATCCGACGCAAAAATGATAGTGAATTGTAACGTTCAGCGCCTCCTAATGACGATAGAAGACTCAAATTGCGTCGAGATTCAATACATCGTCCTCCAGCCGATTAGTCTCCAAGCACCGTATGAACTTCTCCTGTGAGTAGATTTTCGAATCCGACGCGAAACTGATAGTTAATTGTAAGGCTCACGGCCTCCTAATGACGATGGAACACTCATTTTGCGTCGCGATCCAATACATCGTCCTCCAGCCGACTTGTCGCCAAGGGTCTATTGCTGCCTCGAGCACCTTATGGTCGTTCTCCTGTGAGTCTAGATTTTCGAATCCGACGCAAAAATGATAGTTAATTGTAACGTTCAGGGCCTTCTAATGACGATGGAACACTCAAATTGCGTCGAGATTCAATACATCGTCCTCCAGCCGACTTGTCTCCAAGGGGATATTGCTGTCTCGGGCACAATATGATCCTTCTCCTGTGAGTCTAGATTTTCGAATCCGACGCAAAAATGATAGTGAATTGTAACGTTCAGCGCCTCCTAATGACGATAGAAGACTCAAATTGCGTCGGCATTCAATACATCGTCCTCCAGCCGATTTTTCTCCAAGGGGAAATTGCTGCCTCGGGCACCAAATGGTTCGTGTGCTGTGAGTCTAGATTTTCGAATCCGACGAAAAACTGATAGTTAATTGTAACATTCAGGGCCTCGTAATGACGATGGAACACTCAAATTGCGTCGCGATCCAATACATCGTCCTCCAGCCGACTTGTCTCCAAGGGGATATTGCTGTCTCGGGCACTTTATGGTCGTTCTCTTGTAAGTCTAGATTTACGAATCCGACGCCAAAATGATAGTTAATTGTAACGTTCAGGGCCGCCTAATGACGATGGAACACTCAAATTGCGTCGAGATTCAATACATCGTCCTCCAGCCGACTTATCTACAACGGTCTATTGCTGCCTCGGGCACCTTATGGTCGTTCTCCTGTGAGTCTAGATTTTCGAATTCGACGCAAAAATGATAGTTAATTGTAACGTTCAGGGCCTTCTAATGACGATGGAACACTCAAATTGCGTCGAGATTCAATACATCGTCCTCCAGCCGACTTGTCTCCAAGGGGATATTGCTGTCTCGGTCACAATATGATCTTTCTCCTGTGAGTCTAGATTTTCGAATCCGACGCAAAAATGATAGTGAATTGAAACGTTCAGCGCCTCCTAATGACGATGGAACACTCAAATTGCGTCGAGATTCAATACATCGTCCTCCAGCCGATTTGTCTCCAAGGGGTATATTGCTGTCTCAAGCACCGTATGAACTTCTCCTGTGAGTAGATTTTCGAATCCGACGCGAAACTGATAGTTAATTGTAAGGCTCAGGGCCTCCTACTGACGATGGAACACTCATTTTGCGTCGCGATCCAATACATCGTCCTCCAGCCGACTTGTCGCCAAGGGTCTATTGCTGCCTCGGGCACCTTATGGTCGTTCTCCTGTGAGTCTAGATTTTCGAATCCGACGCAAAAATGATAGTTAATTGTAACGTTCAGGGCCTTCTGATGACGATGGAACACTCAAATTGCGTCGAGATTCAATACATCGTCCTCCAGCCGACTTGTCTCCAAGGGGATATTGCTGTCTCGGGCACCAAATGGTTCGTCTGCTGTGAGTCTAGATTTTCGAATCCGACGAAAAACTGATAGTTAATTGTAACATTCAGGGCCTCCTAATGACGATGGAACACTCAAATATCGTCGCGATCCAATACATCGTCCTCCAGCCGACTTGTCTCCAAGGGTCTAATGCTGCCTCGGGCACTTTATGGTCGTTCTCTTGTAAGTCTAGATTTACGAATCCGACGCCAAAATGATAGTTAATTGTAACGTTCAGTGCCGCCTAATGACGATGGAACTCTCAAATTGCGTCGAGATTCAATACATCGTCCTCCAGCCGACTTGTCTCCAAGGGTCTATTGCTGCCTCGGGCACCTTATGTTCGTTTTCCTGTGTGTCTAGATTTTCGTATCCGACGCAAAAAAGATAGTTAATTGTAACGTTCAGGACCTTCTAATGACGATGGAACACTCAAATTGCGTCGAGATTCAATACATCGGCCTCCAGCCGACTTGTCTCCAAGGGGATATCGCTGCCTCGGGCACCACATGTTCCTTCTCCTATGAGTCTAGATTTTCGAATCCGACGCAAAAATGATAGTGAATTGTAACGTTCAGCGCCTCCTAATGACGATAGAAGACTCAAATTGCGTCGAGATTCAATACATCATCCTCCAGCCGATTTGTCTCCAAGGGGATATTGCTGCCTCGGGCACCAAATGGTTCGTCTGCTGTGAGTCTAGATTTTCGAATCCGACGAAAAACTGATAGTTAATTGTAACATTCAGGGCCTCCTGGTGTCGATGGAACACTCAAATTGCGTCGCGATCCAATACATCGTCCTCCAGCCGACTTGTATCCAAGGGTCTAATGCTGCCTCGGGCACTTTATGGTCGTTCTCTTGTAAGTCTAGATTTACGAATCCGACGCCAAAATGATAGTTAATTGTAACGTTCAGGGCCGCCTAATGACGATGGAACTCTCAAATTGCGTCGAGATTCAATACATCGTCCTCCAGCCGACTTGTCTCCATGGGTCTATTGCTGCCTCGGGCACCTTATGGTCGTTCTCCTGAGAGTCTAGATTTTCGAATCCGACGCAAAAATGATAGTTAATTGTAACGTTCAGGGCCTTCTAATGACGATGGAACACTCAAATTGCGTCGAGATTCAATACATCGTCCTCCAGCCGACTTGTGTCCAAGGGGATATTGCTGTCTCGGTCACAATATGATCTTTCTCCTGTGAGTCTAGATTTTCGAATCCGACGCAAAAATGATAGTGAATTGAAACGTTCAGCGCCTCCTAATGACGATGGAACACTCAAATTGCGTAGAGATTCAATACATCGGCCTCCAGCCGACTTGTCACCAGGGGTCTATTGCTGCCTCGGGCACCTTATGGTCATTCTCCTGTGAGTCTAGATTTTCAAATCCGACGCAAAAATGATAGTTAATTGTAACGTTCAGGGCCTTGTAATGACGATGGAACACTCAAATTGCGTCGAGATTCAATACATCGTCCTCCAACCGACCTGTCTCCAAGGGGATATTGCTGTCTCGGGCACATTTTGATCCTTCTCCTGTGAGTCCAGATTTTCGAATCCGACGCAAAAATGATAGTGATTTGTAACGTTCAGCGCCTCCTAATGACGATAGAAGACTCAAATTGCGTCGAGATTCAATACATCGTCCTCCAGCCGATTAGTCTCCAAGCACCGTATGAACTTCTCCTGTGAGTAGATTTTCGAATCCGACGCGAAACTGATAGTTAATTGTAAGGCTCAGGGCCTCCTAATGACGATGGAACACTCATTTTGCGTCGCGATCCAATACATCGTCCTCCAGCCGACTTGTCGCCAAGGGTCTATTGCTGCCTCGGGCACCTTATGGTCGTTCTCCTGTGAGTCTAGATTTTCGAATCCGACGCAAAAATGATAGTTAATTGTAACGTTCAGGGCCTTCTAATGACGATGGAACACTCAAATTGCGTCGAGATTCAATACATCGTCCTCCAGCCGACTTGTCTCCAAGGGGATATTGCTGTCTCGGGCACAATATGATCCTTCTCCTGTGAGTCTAGATTTTCGAATCCGACGCAAAAATGATAGTGAATTGTAACGTTCAGCGCCTCCTAATGACGATAGAAGACTCAAATTGCGTCGGCATTCAATACATAGTCCTCCAGCCGATTTTTCTCCAAGGGGATATTGCTGCCTCGGGCACCAAATGGTTCGTGTGCTGTGAGTCTAGATTTTCGAATCCGACGAAAAACTGATAGTTAATTGTAACATTCAGGGCCTCGTAATGACGATGGAACACTCAAATTGCGTCGCGATCCAATACATCGTCCTCCAGCCGACTTGTCTCCAAGGGGATATTGCTGTCTCGGGCACTTTATGGTCGTTCTCTTGTAAGTCTAGATTTACGAATCCGACGCCAAAATGATAGTTAATTGTAACGTTCAGGGCCGCCTAATGACGATGGAACTCTCAAATTGCGTCGAGATTCAATACATCGTCCTCCAGTCGACTTGTCTCCAAGGGTCTATTGCTGCCTCGGGCACCTTATGGTCGTTCTCCTGTGAGTCTAGATTTTCGTATCCGACGCAAAAATGATAGTTAATTATAACGTTCAGGGCCTTCTAATGACGATGGAACACTCAAATTGCGTCGAGATTCAATACATCGGCCTCCAGCCGGCTTGTCTCCAAGGGGATATCGCTGCCTCGGGCACCACATGGTCCTTCTCCTATGAGTCTAGATTTTCGAATCCGACGCAAAAATGATAGTGAATTGTAACGTTCAGCGCCTCCTAATGACGATAGAAGACTCAAATTGCGTCGCGATCCAATACATCGTCCTCCAGCCGACTTGTCTCCAAGGGTCTATTGCTGCCTCGGGCACCTTATGGTCGTTCTCCTGTGAGTCTAGATTTTCGAATCCGACGCAAAAATGATAGTTAATTGTAACGTTCAGGGCCTTCTAATGACGATGGAACACTCAAATTGCGTCGAGATTCAATACATCGTCCTCCAGCCGACTTGTGTCCAAGGGGATATTGCTGTCTCGGTCACAATATGATCTTTCTCCTGTGAGTCTAGATTTTCGAATCCGACGCAAAAATGATAGTGAATTGAAACGTTCAGCGCCTCCTAATGACGATGGAACACTCAATTTGCGTAGAGATTCAATACATCGGCCTCCAGCCGACTTGTCACCAGGGGTCTATTGCTGCCTCGGGCACCTTATGGTCATTCTCCTGTGAGTCTAGATTTTCTAATCCGACGCAAAAATGATAGTTAATTGTAACGTTCAGGGCCTTCTAATGACGATGGAACACTCAAATTGCGTCGAGATTCAATACATCGTCCTCCAACCGACCTGTCTCCAAGGGGATATTGCTGTCTCGGGCACATTTTGATCCTTCTCCTGTGAGTCTAGATTTTCGAATCCGACGCAAAAATGATAGTGATTTGTAACGTTCAGCGCCTCCTAATGACGATAGAAGACTCAAATTGCGTCGAGATTCAATACATCGTCCTCCAGCCGATTAGTCTCCAAGCACCGTATGAACTTCTCCTGTGAGTAGATTTTCGAATCCGACGCGAAACTGATAGTTAATTGTAAGGCTCAGGGCCTCCTAATGACGATGGAACACTCATTTTGCGTCGCGATCCAATACATCGTCCTCCAGCCGACTTGTCGCCAAGGGTCTATTGCTGCCTCGGGCACCTTATGGTCGTTCTCCTGTGAGTCTAGATTTTCGAATCCGACGCAAAAATGATAGTTAATTGTAACGTTCAGGGCCTTCTAATGACGATGGAACACCCAAATTGCGTCGAGATTCAATACATCGTCCTCCAGCCGACTTGTCTCCAAGGGGATATTGCTGTCTCGGGCACAATATGATCCTTCTCCTGTGAGTCTAGATTTTCGAATCCGACGCAAAAATGATAGTGAATTGTAACGTTCAGCGCCTCCTAATGACGATAGAAGACTCAAATTGCGTCGGCATTCAATACATAGTCCTCCAGCCGATTTTTCTCCAAGGGGATATTGCTGCCTCGGGCACCAAATGGTTCGTGTGCTGTGAGTCTAGATTTTCGAATCCGACGAAAAACTGATAGTTAATTGTAACATTCAGGGCCTCGTAATGACGATGGAACACTCAAATTGCGTCGCGATCCAATACATCGTCCTCCAGCCGACTTGTCTCCAAGGGGATATTGCTGTCTCGGGCACTTTATGGTCGTTCTCTTGTAAGTCTAGATTTACGAATCCGACGCCAAAATGATAGTTAATTGTAACGTTCAGGGCCGCCTAATGACGATGGAACTCTCAAATTGCGTCGAGATTCAATACATCGTCCTCCAGTCGACTTGTCTCCAAGGGTCTATTGCTGCCTCGGGCACCTTATGGTCGTTCTCCTGTGAGTCTAGATTTTCGTATCCGACGCAAAAATGATAGTTAATTATAACGTTCAGGGCCTTCTAATGACGATGGAACACTCAAATTGCGTCGAGATTCAATACATCGGCCTCCAGCCGACTTGTCTCCAAGGGGATATCGCTGCCTCGGGCACCACATGGTCCTTCTCCTATGAGTCTAGATTTTCGAATCCGACGCAAAAATGATAGTGAATTGTAACGTTCAGCGCCTCCTAATGACGATAGAAGACTCAAATTGCGTCGCGATCCAATACATCGTCCTCCAGCCGACTTGTCTCCAAGGGTCTATTGCTGCCTCGGGCACCTTATGGTCGTTCTCCTGTGAGTCTAGATTTTCGAATCCGACGCAAAAATGATAGTTAATTGTAACGTTCAGGGCCTTCTAATGACGATGGAACACTCAATTTGCGTCGAGATTCAATACATCGTCCTCCAGCCGACTTATCTACAACGGTCTATTGCTGCCTCGGGCACCTTATGGTCGTTCTCCTGTGAGTCTAGATTTTCGAATTCGACGCAAAAATGATAGTTAATTGTAACGTTCAGGGCCTTCTAATGACGATGGAACACTCAAATTGCGTCGAGATTCAATACATCGTCCTCCAGCCGACTTGTCTCCAAGGGGATATTGCTGTCTCGGGCACCAAACGGTTCGTCTGCTGTGAGTCTAGATTTTCGAATCCGACGAAAAACTGATAGTTAATTGTAACATTCAGGGCCTCCTGGTGTCGATGGAACACTCAAATTGCGTCGCGATCCAATACATCGTCCTCCAGCCGACTTGTCTCCAAGGGTCTAATGCTGCCTCGGGCACTTTATGGTCGTTCTCTTGTAAGTCTAGATTTACGAATCCGACGCCAAAATGATAGTTAATTGTAACGTTCAGGGCCGCCTAATGACGATGGAAGTCTCAAATTGCGTCGAGATTCAATACATCGTCCTCCAGCCGACTTGTCTCCAAGGGTCTATTGCTGCCTCGGGCACCTTATGGTCGTTCTCCTGTGAGTCTAGATTTTCGTATCAGACGCAAAAATGATAGTTAATTATAACGTTCAGGGCCTTCTAATGACGATGGAACACTCAAATTGCGTCGAGATTCAATACATCGGCCTTCAGCTGACTTGTCTCCAAGGGTCTATTGCTGCCTCGGGCACCTTATGGTCGTTCTCCTGTGAGTTTAGATTATCGAATTCGACGCAAAAATGAATGTTAATTGTAACTTTCAGGGCCTCCTAATGCCGATGGAACACTCAAATTGCGTCGAGATTCAATACATCGGCCTCCAGCCGACTTGTCTCCAAGGATCTGTTGCTGCCTCGGGCACCTTATGGTCGTTCTCCTGTGAGTTTAGATTATCGAATCCGACGCAAGAATGATAGTTAATTTTAACGTTCAGGGCCTCCTAATGCCGATGGAACACTCAAATTGCGTCGAGATTCAATACATCGGCCTCCAGCCGACTTGTCTCCAAGGGTCTATTGCTGCCTCGGGCACCTTATGGTCGTTCTCCTGTGAGTCTAGATTTTCGAATCCGACGCAAAAATGATAGTTAATTGTAACGTTCAGGGCCTTCTAATGACGATGGAACACTCAAATTGCGTCGAGATTCAATACATCGTCCTTCAGCCGACTTGTCTCCAAGGGGATATTGCTGTTCGGGCACCAAACGGTTCGTCTGCTGTGAGTCTAGATTTTCGAATCCGACGAAAAACTGATAGTTAATTGTAACATTCAGGGCCTCCTGGTGTCGATGGAACACTCAAATTGCGTCGCGATCCAATACATCGTCCTCCAGCCGACTTGTCTCCAAGGGTCTATTGCTGCCTCGGGCACCTTATGGTCGTTCTCCTGTGAGTCTAGATTTTCGTATCAGACGCAAAAATGATAGTTAATTATAACGTTCAGGGCCTTCTAATGACGATGGAACACTCAAATTGCGTCGAGATTCAATACATCGGCCTTCAGCCGACTTGTCTCCAAGGGTCTATTGCTGCCTCGGGCACCTTATGGTCGTTCTCCTGTGAGTTTAGATTATCGAATTAGACGCAAAAATGAATGTTAATTGTAACTTTCAGGGCCTCCTAATGCCGATGGAACACTCAAATTGCGTCGAGATTCAATACATCGGCCTCCAGCCGACTTGTCTCCAAGGATCTGTTGCTGCCTCGGGCACCTTATGGTCGTTCTCCTGTGAGTTTAGATTATCGAATCCGACGCAAGAATGATAGTTAATTTTAACGTTCAGGGCCTCCTAATGCCGATGGAACACTCAAATTGCGTCGAGATTCAATACATCGGCCTCCAGCCGACTTGTCTCCAAGGGTCTATTGCTGCCTCGGGCACCTTATGGTCGTTCTCCTGTGAGTCTAGATTTTCGAATCCGACGCAAAAATGATAGTGAATTGTAACGTTCAGCGCCTCCTAATGACGATAGAAGACTCAAATTGCGTCGGGATTCAATACATCGTCCTCCAGCCGATTTGTCTCCAAGGGGATATTGCTGCCTCGGGCACCAAATGGTTCGTCTGCTGTGAGTCTAGATTTTCGAATCCGACGAATAACTGATAGTTAATTGTAACGTTCAGGGCCTCCTAATGACGATGGAACACTCACATTGCGTCGCGATCCAATACATCGTCCTCCAGCTGACTTGTCTCCAAGGGTGTAATGCTGCCTCAGGCACTTTATGGTCGTTCTCTTGTAAGTCTAGATTTACGAATCCGACGCCAAAATGATAGTGAATTGTAACGTTCAGCGCCTCCTAATGACGATAGAAGACTAAAATTGCGTCGAGATTCAATACATCGTCCTCCAGCCGACTTGTCTCCAAGGGTCTATTGCTGCCTCGGGCACCTTATGGTCGTTCTCCTGTGAGTCTAGATTTTCGAATCCGACGCAAAAATGATAGTTAATTGTAACGTTCAGGGCCTTCTAATACCGATGGAACACTCAAATTGCGTCGAGATTCAATGCATCGTCCTCCAGCCGACTTGTCTCCAAGGGGATATTGCTGTCTCGGTCACAATATGATCTTTCTCCTGTGAGTCTAGATTTTCGAATCCGACGCAAAAATGATAGTGAATTGAAACGTTCAGCGCCTCCTAATGACGATGGAACACTCAAATTGCGTCGAGATTCAATACATCGTCCTCCAGCCGATTTGTCTCCAAGGGGTATATTGCTGTCTCATGCACCGTATGAACTTCTCCTGTGAGTAGATTTTCGAATCCGACGCGAAACTGATAGTTAATTGTAAGGCTCAGGGCCTCCTACTGACGATGGAACACTCATTTTGCGTCGCGATCCAATACATCGTCCTCCAGCCGACTTGTCGCCAAGGGTCTATTGCTGCCTCGGGCACCTTATGGTCGTTCTCCTGTGAGTCTAGATTTTCGAATCCGACGCAAAAATGATAGTTAATTGTAACGTTCAGGGCCTTCTAATGACGATGGAACACTCAAATTGCGTCGAGATTCAATACATCGTCCTCCAGCCGACTTGTCTCCAAGGGGATATTGCTGTCTCGGGCACTAAATGGTTCGTCTGCTGTGAGTCTAGATTTTCGAATCCGACGAAAAACTGATAGTTAATTGTAACATTCAGGGCCTCCTAACGACGATGGAACACTCAAATATCGTCGCGATCCAATACATCGTCCTCCAGCCGACTTGTCTCCAAGGGTCTAATGCTGCCTCGGGCACTTTATGGTCGTTCTCTTGTAAGTCTAGATTTACGAATCCGACGCCAAAATGATAGTTAATTGTAACGTTCAGTGCCGCCTAATGACGATGGAACTCTCAAATTGCGTCGAGATTCAATACATCGTCCTCCAGCCGACTTGTCTCCAAGGGTCTATTGCTGCCTCGGGCACCTTATGTTCGTTTTCCTGTGTGTCTAGATTTTCGTATCCGACGCAAAAAAGATAATTAATTGTAACGTTCAGGACCTTCTAATGACGATGGAACACTCAAAGTGCGTCGAGATTCAATACATCGGCCTCCAGCCGACTTGTCTCCAAGGGGATATCGCTGCCTCGGGCACCACATGGTCCTTCTCCTATGAGTCTAGATTTTCGAATCCGACGCAAAAATGATAGTGAATTGTAACGTTCAGCGCCTCCTAATGACGATAGAAGACTCAAATTGCGTCGAGATTCAATACATCGTCCTCCAGCCGATTTGTCTCCATGGGGATATTGCTGCCTCGGGCACCAAATGGTTCGTCTGCTGTGAGTCTAGATTTTCGAATCCGACGAAAAACTGATAGTTAATTGTAACATTCAGGGCCTCCTGGTGTCGATGGAACACTCAAATTGCGTCGCGATCCAATACATCGTCCTCCAGCCGACTTGTCTCCAAGTGTCTAATGCTGCCTCGGGCACTTTATGGTCGTTCTCTTGTAAGTCTAGATTTACGAATCCGACGCCAAAATGATAGTTAATTGTAACGTTCAGGGCCGCCTAATGACGATGGAACTCTCAAATTGCGTCGAGATTCAATACATCGTCCTCCAGCCGACTTGTCTCCAAGGGTCTATTGCTGCCTCGGGCACCTTATGGTCGTTCTCCTGTGAGTCTAGATTTTCGTATCCGACGCAAAAATGATAGTTAATTGTAACGTTCAGGGCCTTCTAATGACGATGGAACACTCAAATTGCGTCGAGATTCAATACATCGTCCTCCAGCCGACTTGTCTCCAAGGGGATATTGCTGTCTCGGTCACAATATGATCTTTCTCCTGTGAGTCTAGATTTTCGAATCCGACGCAAAAATGATAGTGAATTGAAACGTTCAGCGCCTCCTAATGACGATGGAACACTCAAATTGCGTAGAGATTCAATACATCGGCCTCCAGCCGACTTGTCACCAGGGGTCTATTGCTGCCTCGGGCACCTTATGGTCGTTCTCCTGTGAGTCTAGATTTTCGAATCCGACGCAAAAATGATAGTTAATTGTAACGTTCAGGGCCTTCTAATGACGATGGAACACTCAAATTGCGTCGAGATTCAATGCATCGGCCTTCAGCCGACTTGTCTCCAAGGGTCTATTGCTGCCTCGGGCACCTTATGGTCGTTCTCCTGTGAGTTTAGATTATCGAATTCGACGCAAAAATGAATGTTAATTGTAACTTTCAGGGCCTCCTAATGCCGATGGAACACTCAAATTGCGTCGAGATTCAATACATCGGCCTCCAGCCGACTTGTCACCAAGGATCTGTTGCTGCCTCGGGCACCTTATGGTCGTTCTCCTGTGAGTTTAGATTATCGAATCCGACGCAAGAATGATAGTTAATTTTAACGTTCAGGGCCTCCTAATGCCGATGGAACACTCAAATTGCGTCGAGATTCAATACATCGGCCTCCAGCCGACTTGTCTCCAAGGGTCTATTGCTGCCTCGGGCACCTTATGGTCGTTCTCCTGTGAGTCTAGATTTTCGAATCCGACGCAAAAATGATAGTTAATTGTAACGTTCAGGGCCTTCTAATGACGATGGAACACTCAAATTGCGTCGAGATTCAATACATCGTCCTCCAGCCGACTTGTCTCCAAGGGGATATTGCTGTTCGGGCACCAAACGGTTCGTCTGCTGTGAGTCTAGATTTTCGAATCCGACGAAAAACTGATAGTTAATTGTAACATTCAGGGCCTCCTGGTGTCGATGGAACACTCAAATTGCGTCGCGATCCAATACATCGTCCTCCAGCCGACTTGTCTCCAAGGGTCTAATGCTGCCTCGGGCACTTTATGGTCGTTCTCTTGTAAGTCTAGATTTACGAATCCGACGCCAAAATGATAGTTAATTGTAACGTTCAGGGCCGCCTAATGACGATGGAACTCTCAAATTGCGTCGAGATTCAATACATCGTCCTCCAGCCGACTTGTCTCCAAGGGTCTATTGCTGCCTCGGGCACCTTATGGTCGTTCTCCTGTGAGTCTAGATTTTCGTATCAGACGCAAAAATGATAGTTAATTATAACGTTCAGGGCCTTCTAATGACGATGGAACACTCAAATTGCGTCGAGATTCAATACATCGGCCTTCAGCCGACTTGTCTCCAAGGGTCTATTGCTGCCTCGGGCACCTTATGGTCGTTCTCCTGTGAGTTTAGATTATCGAATTAGACGCAAAAATGAATGTTAATTGTAACTTTCAGGGCCTCCTAATGCCGATGGAACACTCAAATTGCGTCGAGATTCAATACATCGGCCTCCAGCCGACTTGTCTCCAAGGATCTGTTGCTGCCTCGGGCACCTTATGGTCGTTCTCCTGTGAGTTTAGATTATCGAATCCGACGCAAGAATGATAGTTAATTTTAACGTTCAGGGCCTCCTAATGCCGATGGAACACTCAAATTGCGTCGAGATTCAATACATCGGCCTCCAGCCGACTTGTCTCCAAGGGTCTATTGCTGCCTCGGGCACCTTATGGTCGTTCTCCTGTGAGTCTAGATTTTCGAATCCGACGCAAAAATGATAGTTAATTGTAACGTTCAGGGCCTTCTAATGACGATGGAACACTCAAATTGCGTCGAGATTCAATACATCGTCCTCCGGCCGACTTGTCTCCAAGGGGATATTGCTGTTCGGGCACCAAACGGTTCGTCTGCTGTGAGTCTAGATTTTCGAATCCGACGAAAAACTGATAGTTAATTGTAACATTCAGGGCCTCCTGGTGTCGATGGAACACTCAAATTGCGTCGCGATCCAATACATCGTCCTCCAGCCGACTTGTCTCCAAGGGTCTAATGATGCCTCGGGCACTTTATGGTCGTTCTCTTGTAAGTCTAGATTTACGAATCCGACGCCAAAATGATAGTTAATTGTAACGTTCAGGGCCGCCTAATGACGATGGAACTCTCAAATTGCGTCGAGATTCAATACATCGTCCTCCAGCCGACTTGTCTCCAAGGGTCTATTGCTGCCTCGGGCACCTTATGGTCGTTCTCCTGTGAGTTTAGATTATCGAATCCGACGCAAGAATGATAGTTAATTTTAACGTTCAGGGCCTCCTAATGCCGATGGAACACTCAAATTGCGTCGAGATTCAATACATCGGCCTCCAGCCGACTTGTCTCCAAGGATCTGTTGCTGCCTCGGGCACCTTATGGTCGTTCTCCTGTGAGTTTAGATTATCGAATCCGACGCAAGAATGATAGTTAATTTTAACGTTCAGGGCCTCCTAATGCCGATGGAACACTCAAATTGCGTCGAGATTCAATACATCGGCCTCCAGCCGACTTGTCTCCAAGGGTCTATTGCTGCCTCGGGCACCTTATGGTCGTTCTCCTGTGAGTCTAGATTTTCGAATCCGACGCAAAAATGATAGTGAATTGTAACGTTCAGCGCCTCCTAATGACGATAGAAGACTCAAATTGCGTCGGGATTCAATACATCGTCCTCCAGCCGATTTGTCTCCAAGGGGATATTGCTGCCTCGGGCACCAAATGGTTCGTCTGCTGTGAGTCTAGATTTTCGAATCCGACGAATAACTGATAGTTAATTGTAACGTTCAGGGCCTCCTAATGACGATGGAACACTCACATTGCGTCGCGATCCAATACATCGTCCTCCAGCTGACTTGTCTCCAAGGGTGTAATGCTGCCTCAGGCACTTTATGGTCGTTGTCTTGTAAGTCTAGATTTACGAATCCGACGCCAAAATGATAGTGAATTGTAACGTTCAGCGCCACCTAATGACGATAGAAGACTAAAATTGCGTCGAGATTCAATACATCGTCCTCCAGCCGACTTGTCTCCAAGGGTCTATTGCTGCCTCGGGCACCTTATGGTCGTTCTCCTGTGAGTCTAGATTTTCGAATCCGACGCAAAAATGATAGTTAATTGTAACGTTCAGGGCCTTCTAATGACGATGGAACACTCAAATTGCGTCGAGATTCAATGCATCGTCCTCCAGCCGACTTGTCTCCAAGGGGATATTGCTGTCTCGGTCACAATATGATCTTTCTCCTGTGAGTCTAGATTTTCGAATCCGACGCAAAAATGATAGTGAATTGAAACGTTCAGCGCCTCCTAATGACGATGGAACACTCAAATTGCGTCGAGATTCAATACATCGTCCTCCAGCCGATTTGTCTCCAAGGGGTATATTGCTGTCTCAAGCACCGTATGAACTTCTCCTGTGAGTAGATTTTCGAATCCGACGCGAAACTGATAGTTAATTGTAAGGCTCAGGGCCTCCTACTGACGATGGAACACTCATTTTGCGTCGCGATCCAATACATCGTCCTCCAGACGACTTGTCACCAAGGGTCTATTGCTGCCTCGGGCACCTTATGGTCGTTCTCCTGTGAGTCTAGATTTTCGAATCCGACGCAAAAATGATAGTTAATTGTAACGTTCAGGGCCTTCTAATGACGATGGAACACTCAAATTGCGTCGAGATTCAATACATCGTCCTCCAGCCGACTTGTCTCCAAGGGTCTATTGCTGCCTCGGGCACCTTATGGTCGTTCTCCTGTGAGTCTAGATTTTCGTATCCGACGCAAAAATGATAGTTAATTATAACGTTCAAGGCCTTCTAATGACGATGGAACACTCAAATTGCGTCGAGATTCAATACATCGGCCTCCAGCCGACTTGTCACCAATGGTCTATTGCTGCATCGGGCACCTTATGGTCGTTCTCCTGAGAGTCTAGATTTTCGAATCCGACGCAAAAATGATAGTTAATTGTAACGTTCAGGGCCTTCTAATGACGATGGAACATTCAAATTGCGTCGAGATTCAATACATCGTCCTCCAGCCGACTTGTCTCCAAGGGGATATTGCTGTCTCGGTCACAATATGATCTTTCTCCTGTGAGTCTAGATTTTCGAATCCGACGCAAAAATGATAGTGAATTGAAACGTTCAGCGCCTCCTAATGACGATGGAACACTCAAATTGCGTCGAGATTCAATGCATCGTCCTCCAGCCGACTTGTCTCCAAGGGGATATTGCTGTCTCGGTCACAATATGATCTTTCTCCTGTGAGTCTAGATTTTCGAATCCGACGCAAAAATGATAGTGAATTGTAACGTTCAGCGCCTCCTAATGACGATAGAAGACTCAAATTGCGTCGAGATTCAATACATCGTCCTCCAGCCGATTAGTCTCCAAGGGGTATATTGCTGTCTCAAGCACCGTATGAACTTCTCCTGTGAGTAGATTTTCGAATCCGACGCGAAACTGATAGTTAATTGTAAGGCTCAGGGCCTCCTAATGACGATGGAACACTCATTTTGCGTCGCGATCCAATACATCGTCCTCCAGCCGACTTGTCGCCAAGGGTCTATTGCTGCCTCGGGCACCTTATGGTCGTTCTCCTGTGAGTCTAGATTTTCGAATCCGACGCAAAAATGATAGTTAATTGTAACGTTCAGGGCCTTCTAATGACGATGGAACACTCAAATTGCGTCGAGTTTCAATACATCGTCCTCCAGCCTACTTGTCTCCAAGGGGATATTGCTGTCTCGGGCACAATATGATCCTTCTCCTGTGAGTCTAGATTTTCGAATCAGACGCAAAAATGATAGTGAATTGTAACGTTCAGCGCCTCCTAATGACGATAGAAGACTCAAATTGCGTCGAGATTCAATACATCGTCCTCCAGCCGATTAGTCTCCAAGGGGTATATTGCTGTCTCGAGCACCGTATGAACTTCTCCTGTGAGTAGATTTTCGAATCCGACGCGAAACTGATAGTTAATTGTAAGGTTCAGGGCCTTGTAATGTCGATGGAACACTCAAATTGCGTCGAGATTCAATACATCGTCCTCCAGCCGACTTGTCTCCAAGGGGATATTGCTGTCTCGGGCACCAAATGGTTCGTCTGCTGTGAGTCTAGATTTTCGAATCCGACGAAAAACTGATAGTTAATTGTAACATTCAGGGCCTCCTAATGACGATGACACACTCAAGTTGCGTCGCGATCCAATACATCGTCCTCCAGCCGACTTGTCTCCAAGGGTGTAATGCTGCCTCGGGCACTTTATGGTCGTTCTCTTGTAAGTCTAGATTTACGAATCCGACGCAAAAATGATAGTTAATTGTAACGTTCAGTGCCGCCTAATGACGATGGAACTCTCAAATTGCGTCGAGATTCAATACATCGTCCTCCAGCCGACTTGTCTCCAAGGGTCTATTGCTGCCTCGGGCACCTTATGGTCGTTCTCCTGTGAGTCTAGATTTTCGTATCCGACGCAAAAATGATAGTTAATTGTAACGTTCAGGGCCTTCTAATGACGATGGAACACTCAAATTGCGTCGAGATTCAATACATCGGCCTCCAGCCGACTTGTCACCAAGGGTCTATTGCTGCCTCGGGCACCTTATGGTCGTTCTCCTGTGAGTCTAGATTTTCGAATCCGACGCAAAAATGATAGTTAATTGTAACGTTCAGGGCCTTCTAATGACGATGGAACACTCAAATTGCGTCGCGATCCAATACATCGTCCTCCAGCCGACTTGTCTCCAAGGGTCTATTGCTGCCTCGGGCACCTTATGGTCGTTCTCCTGTGAGTCTAGATTTTCGAATCCGACGCAAAAATCATAGTTAATTGTAACGTTCAGGGCCTTCTAATGACGATGGAACACTCAAATTGCGTCGCGATTCAATACATCGTCCTCCAGCCGACTTGTCTCCAAGGGGATATTGCTGTCTCGGGCACAATATGATCTTTCTCCTGTGAGTCTAGATTTTCGAATCCGACGCAAAAATGATAGTGAATTGTAACGTTCAGCGCCTCCTAATGACGATAGAAGACTAAAATTGCGTCGAGATTCAATACATCGTTCTCCAGCCGACTTGTCTCCAAGGGGATATCGCTGCCTCGGGCACCACATGGTCCTTCTCCTGTGAGTCTGGATTTTCGAATCCGACGCAAAAGTGATAGTGAATCGTAACGTTCAGCGCCTCCTAATGACGATAGAAGTCTCAAATTGCGTCGGGATTCAATACATCGTCCTCCAGCCGATTTGTCTCCAAGGGGATATTGCTGCCTCGGGCACCATATGGTACTTCTGCTGTGAATCTAGATTTTTCGAATCCGACGAAAAAATGATAGTTAATAGTAACGTTCAGGGCCTTCTAATGACGATGGAACACTCAAATTGCGTCGAGATTCAATTCATTGGCGTACAGCCAACTTGTTTCCAAGGGGATATCGCTGCCTCGCGCACCACATGGTCCTTCTCCTGTGAGTCTAGATTTTCGAATCCGACGCAAAAATGATAGTGAATTGTAACGTTCAGGTCCGCCTAATGACGATGGAACTCTCAAATTGCGTCGAGATTCAATACATCGTCCTCCAGCCGACTTGTCTCCAAGGGTCTATTGCTGCCTCGGGCACCTTATGGTCGTTCTCCTGTGTGTCCAGATTTTCGTATCCGACGCAAAAGTGATAGTTAATTGTAACGTTCAGGGCCTTCTATTGACGATGGAACACTAAAATTGCGTCGAGATTCAATACATCGGCCTCCAGCCGACTTGTCTCCAAGGGGATATTGCTGCCTCGGGCACGAAATGGTTCGTCTGCTGTGAGTCTAGATTTTCGAATCCGACGAAAAACTGATAGTTAATTGTAACATTCAGGGCCTCCTAATGACGATGGAATACTCAAATTGCGTCGCGATCCAATACATCGTCCTCCAGCCGACTTGTCTCCAAAGGTCTAATGCTGCCTCGGGCACTTTATGGTCGTTCTCTTGTAAGTCTAGATTTACGAATCCGACGCCAAAATGATAGTTAGTTGTAACGTTCAGGGCCGCCTAATGACGATGGAACTCTCAAATTGCGTCGAGACTCAGTACATCGTCCTCCAGCCGACTTGTCTCCAAGGGTCTATTGCTGCCTCGGGCACCTTATGGTCGTTCTCCTGTGAGTCTAGATTTTCGTATTCGACGCAAAAATGATAGTTAATTATAACGTTCAGGGCCTTCTAATGACGATGGAACACTCAAATTGCGTCGAGATTCAATACATCGGCCTCCAGCCGACTTGTCACCAAGGGTCTATTGCTGCCTCGGGCACCTTATGGTCGTTCTCCTGTGAGTCTAGATTTTCGAATCCGACGCAAAAATGATAGTTAATTGTAACGTTCAGGGCCTTCTAATGACGACGGAACACTCAAATTGCGTCGAGATCCAATACATCGTCCTCCAGCCGACTTGTCTCCAAAGGTCTAATGCTGCCTCGGGCACTTTATGGTCGTTCTCTTGTAAGTCTAGATTTACGAATCCGACGCCAAAATGATAGTTAGTTGTAACGTTCAGGGCCGCCTAATGACGATAGAACTCTCAAATAGCGTCGAGACTCAATACATCGTCCTCCAGCCGACTTGTCTCCAAGGGTCTATTGCTGCCTCGGGCACCACATGGTCCTTCCCCTGTGGGTCTAGATTTTCGAATCCGACGCAAAAATGATAGTGAATTGTAACGTTCAGCGCCTCCTAATGACGATAGAAGTCTCAAATTGCGTCGGGATTCAATTCATTGTCCTCCAGCCGATTTGTCTCCAAGGGGATATTGCTGCCTCGGGCACCATATGGTCCCTCTGCTGTGAATCTAGATTTTCGAATCCGACGAAAAAATGATAGTTAATAGTAACGTTCAGGGCCTTCTAATGACGATGGAACACTCAAATTGCGTCGAGATTCAATACATCGGCCTCCAGCCGACTTGTCTCCAAGGGGATATCGCTGCCTCGGGGACCTTATGGTCGTTCTCCTGTGAGTCTAGATTTTCGAATACGACGCAAAAATGTTAGTGAATTGTAACGTTCAGCGCCTCCTAATGACGATAGAAGACTCAAATTGCGTCGAGATTCAATACATCGTCCTCCAGCCGATTTGTCTCCAAGGGGATATTGCTGCCTCGGGCACCAAATGGTTCGGCTGCTGTGAGTCTAGATTTTCGAATCCGACGAAAAACTGATATTTAATTGTAACATTCAGGGCCTCCTAATGACGATGGAACACTCAAATTGCGTCGCGATCCAATACATCGTCCTCCAGCCGACTTGTCTCCAAGGGTGTAATGCTGCCTCAGGCACTTTATGGTCGTTCTCTTGTAAGTCTAGATTTACGAATCCGACGCCAAAATGATAGTGAATTGTAACGTTCAGCGCCTCCTAATGACGATAGAAGACACAAATTGCGTCGAGATTCAGTACATCGTCCTCCAGCCGACTTGTCTCCAAGGGTCTATTGCTGCCTCGGGCACCTTATGGTCGTTCTCCTGTGAGTCTAGATTTTCGAATCCGACGCAAAAATGATAGTTAATTGTAACGTTCAGGGCCTTCTAATGACGATGGAACAGTCAAATTGCGTCGAGATTCAATTCATCGTCCTCCAGCCGACTTGTCTCCAAGGGGATATTGCTGTCTCGGTCACAATATGATCTTTCTCCTGTGAGTCTAGATTTTCGAATCCGACGAAAAACTGATAGTTAATGGTAACATTCAGGGCCTCCTAATGACGATGACACACTCAAATTGCGTCGCGATCCAATACATCGTCCTCCAGCCGACTTGTCTCCAAGGGTCTAATGCTGCCTCGGGCACTTTATGGTCGTTCTCTTGTAAGTCTAGATTTACGAATCCGACGCAAAGATGATAGTTAATTGTAACGTTCAGTGCCGCCTAATGACGATGGAACTCTCAAATTGCGTCGAGATTCAATACATCGTCCTCCAGCCGACTTGTCTCCAAGGGTCTATTGCTGCCTCGGGCACCTTATGGTCGTTCTCCGGTGTGTCTAGATTTTCGTATCCGACGCAATAATGTTAGTTAATTGTAACGATCAGGGCCTTCTAATGACGATGGAACACTCAAATTGCGTCGAGATTCAATACACCGGCCTCCAGCCGACTTGTCTCCAAGGGGATATCGCTGCCTCGGGCACCACATGGTCCTTCTCCTGTGAGTCTAGATTTTCGAATCCGACGCAAAAATGATAGTGAATTGTAACGTTCAACGCCTCCTAATGACTATAGAAGACTCAAATTGCGTCGCGATCCAATACATCGTCCTCCAGCCGACTTGTCTCCAAGGGTCTACTGCTGCCTCGGGCACCTTATGGTCGTCCTCCTGTGAGTCTAGATTTTCGAATCCGACGCAAAAATGATAGTTAATTGTAACGTTCAGGGCCTTCTAATGACGATGGAACACTCAAATTGCGTCGAGATTCAATACATCGTCCTCCAGCCGACTTGTCTCCAAGGGGATATTGCTGTCTCGGGCACAATATGATCCTTCTCCTGTGAGTCTAGATTTTCGAATCCGACGCAAAAATGATAGTGAATTGTAACGTTCAGCGCCTCCTAATGACGATAGAAGACTCAAATTGCGTCAGCATTCACTACATCGTCCTCCAGCCGATTTGTCTCCAAGGGGATATTGCTGCCTCGGGCACCAAATGGTTCGTCTGCTGTGAGTCTAGATTTTCGAATCCGACGAAAAACTGATAGTTAATTGTAACATTCAGGGCCTCCTAATGACGATGGAACACTCAAATTGCGTCGCGATCCAATACATCGTCCTCCAGCCGACTTGTCTCCAAGGGTCTAATGATGCCTCGGGCACTTTATGGTCGTTCTCTTGTAAGTCTAGATTTACGAATCCGACGCCAAAATGATAGTTAATTGTAACGTTCAGGGCCGCCTAATGACGATGGAACTCTCAAATTGCGTCGAGATTCAATACATCGTCCTCCAGCCGACTTGTCTCCAAGGGTCTATTGCTGCCTCGGGCACCTTATGGTCGTTCTCCTGTGAGTCTAGATTTTCGTATCCGACGCAAAAATGATAGTTAATTGTAACGTTCAGGGCCTTCTAATGACGATGGAACACTCAAATTGCGTCGAGATTCAATACATCGGCCTCCAGCCGACTTGTCACCAAGGGTCTATTGCTGCCTCGGGCACCTTATGGTCGTTCTCCTGTGAGTCTAGATTTTCGAATCCGACGCAAAAATGATAGTTAATTGTAACGTTCAGGGCCTTCTAATGACGATGGAACACTCAAATTGCGTCGAGATTCATTACATCGTCCTCCAGCCGACTTGTCTCCAAGGGGATATTGCTGTCTCGGGCACAATATGATCTTTCTCCTGTGAGTCTAGATTTTCGAATCCGACGCAAAAATGATAGTGAATTGTAACGTTCAGCGCCTCCTAATGACGATAGAAGACTCAAATTGCGTCGAGATTCAATACATCGTCCTCCAGCCGATTAGTCTCCAAGGGGTATATTGCTGTCTCAAGCACCGTATGAACTTCTCCTGTGAGTAGATTTTCGAATCCGACGCGAAACTGATAGTTAATTGTAAGGCTCAGGGCCTCCTAATGACGATGGAACACTCATTTTGCGTCGCGATCCAATACATCGTCCTCCAGCCGACTTGTCGCCAAGGGTCTATTGCTGCCTCGGGCACCTTATGGTCGTTCTCCTGTGAGTCTAGATTTTCGAATCCGACGCAAAAATGATAGTTAATTGTAACGTTCAGGGCCTTCTAATGACGATGGAACACTCAAATTGCTTCGAGATTCAATACATCGTCCTCCAGCCGACTTGTCTCCAAGGGCATATTGCTGTCTCGGGCACCAAATGGTTCGTCTGCTGTGGGTCTAGATTTTCGAATCCGACGAAAAACTGATAGTTAATTGTAACATTCAGGGCTTCCTAATGACGATGACACACTCAAATTGCGTCGCGATCCAATACATCGTCCTCCAGCCGACTTGTCGCCAAGGGTCTATTGCTGCCTCGGGCACCTTATGGTCGTTCTCCTGTGAGTCTAGATTTTCGAATCCGACGCAAAAATGATAGTTAATTGTAACGTTCAGGGCCTTCTAATGACGATGGAACACTCAAATTGCGTCGAGATTCAATACATCGGCCTCCAGCCGACTTGTCTCCAAGGGGATAGTGCTGTCTCGGGCACAATATGATCCTTCTCCTGTGAGTCTAGATTTTCGAATCCGACGCGAAACTGATAGTTAATCGTAAGGTTCAGGGCCTTGTAATGACGATGGAACACTCAAATTGCGTCGAGATTCCATACATCGTCCTCCAGCCGACTTGTCTCCAAGGGGATATTGCTGTCCCGGGCACAATATGATCCTTCTCCTGTGAGTCTACATTTTCGAATCCGACGCAAAAATGATAGTGAATTGTAACGTTCAGCGCCTCCTAATGACGATAGAAGACTCAAATTGCGTCGGCATTCGATACATCGTCCTCCAGCCGATTTGTCTCCAAGGGGATATTGCTGCCTCGGGGACCAAATGGTTCGTCTGCTGTGAGTCTAGATTTTCGAATCCGACGAAAAACTGATAGTTAATTGTAACATTCAGGGCCTCCTAATGACGATGGAATACTCAAATTGCGTCGCGATCCAATACATCGTCCTCCAGCCGACTTGTCTCCAAAGGTCTAATGCTGCCTCGGGCACTTTATGGTCGTTCTCTTGTAAGTCTAGATTTACGAATCCGACGCCAAAATGATAGTTAGTTGTAACGTTCAGGGCCGCCTAATAACGATGGAACTCTCAAATAGCGTCGAGACTCAATACATCGTCCTCCAGCCGAGTTGTCTCCAAGGGTCTATTGCTGCCTCGGGCACCTTATGGTCGTTCTCCTGTGAGTCTAGATTTTCGTATCCGACGCAAAAATGATAGTTAATTATAACGTTGAGGGCCTTCTAATGACGATGGAACACTCAAATTGCGTCGAGATTCAATACATCGGCCTCCAGCCGACTTGTCACCAAGGGTCTATTGCTGCCTCGGGCAACTTATGGTCGTTCTCCTGTGAGTCTAGATTTTCGAATCCGACGCAAAAATGATAGTTAATTGTAACGTTCAGGGCCTTCTAATGACGACGGAACACTCAAATTGCGTCGAGATCCAATACATCGGCCTCCAGCCGACTTGTCTCCAAGGGTCTATTGCTGCCTCGGGCACCTTATGGTCGTTCTCCTGTGAGTCTAGATTTTCGAATCCGACGCAAAAATGATAGTGAATTGTAACGTTCAGCGTCTCCTAATGACGATAGAAGACTCAAATTGCGTCGAGATTCAATACATCGTCCTCCAGCCGACTTGTCTCCAAGGGGATAACGCTGCCTCGGGCACCAAATGGTCCTTCTCCTGTGGGTCTAGATTTTCGAATCCGACGCAAAAATGATAGTGAATTGTAACGTTCAGCGCCTCCTAATGACGATAGAAGTCTCAAATTGCGTCGGGATTCAATTCATTGTCCTCCAGCCGATTTGTCTCCAAGGGGATATTGCTGCCTCGGGCACCATATGGTTCCTCTGCTGTGAATCTAGATTTTCGAATCCGACGAAAAAATGATAGTTAATAGTAACGTTCAGGGTCTTCTAATGACGATGGAACACTCAAATTGCGTCGAGATTCAATACATCGGCCTCCAGCCGACTTGTCTCCAAGGGGATATCGCTGCCTCGGGCACCACATGGTCCTTCTCCTGTGAGTCTAGATTTTCGAATCCGACACAAAAATGATAGTGAATTGTAACGTTCAGCGCCTCCTAATGACGATAGAAGTCTCAAATTGCGTCGCGATCCAATACATCGTCCTCCAGCCGACTTGTCTCCTAGGGTCTATAGCTGCATCGGGCACCTTATGGTCGTTCTGCTGTGAGTCTAGATTTTCGAATACGACGCAAAAATGATAGTGAATTGTAACATTCAGCGCCTCCTAATGACGATAGAAGACTCAAATTGCGTCGAGATTCAATACATCGTCCTCCAGCCGATTTGTATCCAAGGGTGTAATGCTGCCTCATGCACTTTATGGTCGTTCTCTTGTAAGTCTAGATTTACGAATCCGACGCCAAAATGATAGTGAATTGTAACGTTCAGCGCCTCCTAATGACGATAGAAGACACAAATTGCGTCGAGATTCAATACATCGTCATCCAGCCGACTTGTCTCCAAGGGTCTATTGCTGCCTCGGGCACCTTATGGTCGTTCTCCTGTGAGTCTAGATTTTCGAATCCGACGCAAAAATGATAGTGAATTGTTACGTTCAGCGCCTCCTAATGACGATGGAACACTCAAATTGCGTCGAGATTCAATACATCGGCCTCCAGCCGACTTGTCACCAGGGTTCTATTGCTGCCTCGGGCACCTTATGGTCGTTCTCATGTGAGTCTAGCTGTTCAAATCCGACGCAAAAATGATAGTTAATTGTAACGTTCAGGGCCTTCTAATGACGATGGAACACTCAAATTGCGTCGAGATTCAATACATCGTCCTCCAGCCGACTTGTCTCCAAGGGGATATTGCTGTCTCGGGCACCAAATGGTTCGTCTGCTGTGAGTCTAGATTTTCGAATCCGACGAAAAACTGATAGTTAATTGTAACATTCAGGGACCCCTAATGACGATGACACACTCAAATTGCGTCGCGATCCAATACATCGTCCTCCAGCCGACAAGTCTCCAAGGGTCTAATGCTGCCTCGGGCACTTAATGGTCGTTCTCTTGTAAGTCTAGATTTACGAATCCGACGCAAAAATGATAGTTAATTGTAACGTTCAGTGCCGCCTAATGACGATGGAACTCTCAAATTGCGTCGAGATTCAATACATCGGCCTCCAGCCGACTTGTCTCCAAGGGGATATCGCTGCCTCGGGCACCACATGGTCCTTCTCCTGTGAGTCTTGATTTTCGAATCCGACGCAAAAATGATAGTGAATTGTAACGTTCAACGCCTCCTAATGACTATAGAAGACTCAAATTGCGTCGCGATCCAATACATCGTCCTCCAGCCGACTTGTCTCCAAGGGTCTACTGCTGCCTCGGGCACCTTATGGTCGTCCTCCTGTGAGTCTAGATTTTCGAATCCGACGCAAAAATGATAGTTAATTGAAACGTTCAGGGCCTTCTAATGACGATGGAACACTCAAATTGCGTCGAGATTCAATACATCGTCCTCCAGCCGACTTGTCTCCAAGGGGATATTGCTGTCTCGGGCACAATATGATCCTTCTCCTGTGAGTCTAGATTTTCGAATCCGACGCAAAAATGATAGTGAATTGTAACGTTCAGCGCCTCCTAATGACGATAGAAGACTCAAATTGCGTCAGCATTCAATACATCGTCCTCCAGCCGATTTGTCTCCAAGGGGATATTGCTGCCTCGGGCACCAAATGGTTCGTCTGCTGTGAGTCTAGATTTTCGAATCCGACGAAAAACTGATAGTTAATTGTAACATTCAGGGCCTCCTAATGACGATGGAACACTCA
This sequence comes from Schistocerca serialis cubense, assembly GCF_023864345.2. Classification (NCBI taxonomy): domain Eukaryota; kingdom Metazoa; phylum Arthropoda; class Insecta; order Orthoptera; family Acrididae; genus Schistocerca; species Schistocerca serialis. Next base: position 2,948,927 of record NC_064647.1, read on the forward strand.
AATTGCGTCGCGATCCAATACATCGTCCTCCAGCCGACTTGTCTCCAAAGGTCTAATGATGCCTCGGGCACTTGTCGTTCTCTTGTAAGTCTAGATTTACGAATCCGACGCCAAAATGATAGTTAATTGTAACGTTCAGGGCCGCCTAATGACGATGGAACTCTCAAATTGCGTCGAGATTCAATACATCGTCCTCCAGCCGACTTGTCTCCAAGGGTCTATTGCTGCCTCGGGCACCTTATGGACGTTCTCCTGTGAGTCTAGATTTTCGTATCCGACGCAAAAATGATAGTTAATTGTAACGTTCAGGGCCTTCTAATGACGATGGAACACTCAAATTGCGTCGAGATTCAATACATCGGCCTCCAGCCGACTTGTCACCAAGTGTCTATTGCTGCCTCGGGCACCTTATGGTCGTTCCCCTGTGAGTCTAGATTTTCGAATCCGACGCAAAAATGATAGTTAATTGTAACGTTCAGGGCCTTCTAATGACGATGGAACACTCAAATTGCGTCGCGATCCAATACATCGGCCTCCAGCCGACTTGTCTCCATGGGTCTATTGCTGCCTCGGGCACCTTATGGTCGTTCTCCTGTGAGTCTAGATTTTCGAATCCGACGCAAAAATCATAGTTAATTGTAACGTTCAGGGCCTTCTAATGACGATGGAACACTCAAATTGCGTCGAGATTCAATACATCGTCCTCCAGCCGACTTGTCTCCAAGGGGATATTGCTGTCTCGGGCACAATATGATCTTTCTCCTGTGAGTCTAGATTTTCGAATCCGACGCAAAAATGATAGTGAATTGTAACGTTCAGCGCCTCCTAATGACGATAGAAGACTAAAATTGCGTCGAGATTCAATACATCGTCCTCCAGCCGATTAGTCTCCAAGGGGTATATTGCTGTCTCAAGCACCGTATGAACTTCTCCTGTGAGTAGATTTTCGAATCCGACGCGAAACTGATAGTTAATTGTAAGGCTCAGGGCCTCCTAATGACGATGGAACACTCGTTTTGCGTCGCGATCCAATACATCGTCCTCCAGCCGACTTGTCGCCAAGGGTCTATTGCTGCCTCGGGAACCTTGTGGTCGTTCTCCTGTGAGTCTAGATTTTCGAATCAGACGCAAAAATGATAGTTAATTGTAACGTTCAGGGCCTTCTAATGACGATGGAACACTCAAATTGCGTCGAGATTCAATACATCGTCCTCCAGCCGACTTGTCTCCAAGGGGATATTGCTGTCTCGGGCACCAAATGGTTCGTCTGCTGTGGGTCTAGATTTTCGAATCCGACGAAAAACTGATAGTTAATTGTAACATTCAGGGCTTCCTAATGACGATGACACACTCAAATTGCGTCGCGATCCAATACATCGTCCTCCAGCCGACTTGTCTCCAAGGGTCTAATGCTACCTCGGGCACTTTATGGTCGTTCTCTTGTAAGTCTAGATTTACGAATCCGACGCAAAAGTGATAGTTAATTGTAACGTTCAGTGCCGCCTAATGACGATGGAACTCTCAAATTGCGTCGAGATTCAATACATCGTCCTCCAGCCGATTTGTCTCCAAGGGGATATTGCTGCCTCGGGCACCAAATGGTTCGTCTGCTGTGAGTCTAGATTTTCGAATCCGACGAAAAACTGATAGTTAATTGTAACATTCAGGGCCTCCTAATGACGATGGAACACTCAAATTGCGTCGCGATCCAATACATCGTCCTCCAGCCGACTTGTCTCCAAGGGTGTAATGCTGCCTCAGGCACTTTATGGTCGTTCTCTTGTAAGTCTAGATTTACGAATCCGACGCCAAAATGATAGTGAATTGTAACGTTCAGCGCCTCCTAATGACGATAGAAGACACAAATTGCGTCGAGATTCAATACATCGTCCTCCAGCCGACTTGTCTCCAAGGGTCTATTGCTGCCTCGGGCACCTTATGGTCGTTCTCCTGTGAGTCTAGATTTTCGAATCCGACGCAAAAATGATAGTTAATTGTAACGTTTAGGACCTTCTAATGACGATGGAACACTCAAATTGCGTCGAGATTCAATTCATCGTCCTCCAGCCGACTTGTCTCCAAGGGGATATTGCTGTCTCGGTCACAATATGATCTTTCTCCTGTGAGTCTAGATTTTCGAATCCGACGCAAAAATGATAGTGAATTGTTACGTTCAGCGCCTCCTAATGACGATGGAACACTCAAATTGCGTCGAGATTCAATACATCGGCCTCCAGCCGACTTGTCACCAGGGGTCTATTGCTGCCTCGGGCACCTTATGGTCGTTCTCCTGTGAGTCTAGCTTTTCAAATCCGACGCAAAAATGATAGTTAATTGTAACGTTCAGGGCCTTCTAATGACGATGGAACACTCAAATTGCGTCGAGATTCAATACATCGTCCTCCAGCCGACTTGTCTCCAAGGGGATATTGCTGTCTCGGGCACCAAATGGTTCGTCTGCTGTGAGTCTAGATTTTCGAATCCGACGAAAAACTGATAGTTAATTGTAACATTCAGGGACCCCTAATGACGATGACACACTCAAATTGCGTCGCGATCCAATACATCGTCCTCCAGCCGACAAGTCTCCAAGGGTCTAATGCTGCCTCGGGCACTTAATGGTCGTTCTCTTGTAAGTCTAGATTTACGAATCCGACGCAAAAATGATAGTTAATTGTAACGTTCAGTGCCGCCTAATGACGATGGAACTCTCAAATTGCGTCGAGATTCAATACATCGTCCTCCAGCCGACTTGTCTCCAAGGGTCTATTGCTGCCTCGGGCACCTTATGGTCGTTCTCCTGTGTGTTTAGATTTTCGTATCCGACGCAAAAATGTTAGTTAATTGTAACGTTCAGGGCCTTCTAATGACGATGGAACACTCAAATTGCGTCGAGATTCAATACATCGGCCTCCAGCCGACTTGTCTCCAAGGGGATATCGCTGCCTCGGCACCACATGGTCCTTCTCCTGTGAGTCTAGATTTTCGAATCCGACGCAAAAATGATAGTGAATTGTAACGTTCAACGCCTCCTAATGACTATAGAAGACTCAAATTGCGTCGCGATCCAATACATCGTCCTCCAGCCGACTTGTCTCCAAGGGTCTACTGCTGCCTCGGGCACCTATGGTCGTCCTCCTGTGAGTCTAGATTTTCGAATCCGACGCAAAAATGATAGTTAATTGTAACGTTCAGGGCCTTCTAATGACGATGGAACACTCAAATTGCGTCGAGATTCAATACATCGTCCTCCAGCCGACTTGTCTCCAAGGGGATATTGCTGTCTCGGGCACAATTTGATCCTTCTCCTGTGAGTCTAGATTTTCGAATCCGACGCTAAAATGATAGTGAATTGTAACGTTCAGCGCCTCCTAATGACGATAGAAGACTCAAATTGCGTCAGCATTCAATACATCGTCCTCCAGCCGATTTGTCTCCAAGGGGATATTGCTGCCTCGGGCACCTTATGGTCGTTCTCCTGTGAGTCTAGATTTTCGTATCCGACGCAAAAATGATAGTTAATTGTAACGTTCAGGGCCTTCTAATGACGATGGAACACTCAAATTGCGTCGAGATTCAATACATCGGCCTCCAGCCGACTTGTCACCAAGGGTCTACTGCTGCCTCGGGCACTTTATGGTCGTTCTCTTGTAAGTCTAGATTTACGAATCCGACGCCAAAATGATAGTTAATTGTAACGTTCAGGGCCGCCTAATGACGATGGAACTCTCAAATTGCGTCGAGATTCAATACATCGTCCTCCAGCCGACTTGTCTCCAAGGGTCTATTGCTGCCTCGGGCACCTTATGGTCGTTCTCCTGTGAGTCTAGATTTTCGTATCCGACGCAAAAATGATAGTTAATTGTAACGTTCAGGGCCTTCTAATGACGATGGAACACTCAAATTGCGTCGAGATTCAATACATCGTCCTCCAGCCGACTTGTCACCAAGGGTCTATTGCTGCCTCGGGCACCTTATGGTCGTTCCCCTGTGAGTCTAGATTTTCGAATCCGACGCAAAAATGATAGTTAATTGTAACGTTCAGGGCCTTCTAATGACGATGGAACACTCAAATTGCGTCGCGATCCAATACATCGGCCTCCAGCCGACTTGTCTCCAAGGGTCTATTGCTGCCTCGGGCACCTTATGGTCGTTCTCCTGTGAGTCTAGATTTTCGAATCCGACGCAAAAATCATAGTTAATTGTAACGTTCAGGGCCTTCTAATGACGATGGAACACTCAAATTGCGTCGAGATTCAATACATCGTCCTCCAGCCGACCTGTCTCCAAGGGGATATTGCTGTCTCGGGCACAATATGATCTTTCTCCTGTGAGTCTAGATTTTCGAATCCGACGCAAAAATGATAGTGAATTGTAACGTTCAGCGCCTCCTAATGACGATAGAAGACTAAAATTGCGTCGAGATTCAATACATCGTCCTCCAGCCGATTAGTCTCCAAGGGGTATATTGCTGTCTCAAGCACCGTATGAACTTCTCCTGTGAGTAGATTTTCGAATCCGACGCGAAACTGATAGTTAATTGTAAGGCTCAGGGCCTCCTAATGACGATGGAACACTCATTTTGCGTCGCGATCCAATACATCGTCCTCCAGCCGACTTGTCGCCAAGGGTCTATTGCTGCCTCGGGCACCTTGTGGTCGTTCTCCTGTGAGTCTAGATTTTCGAATCCGACGCAAAAATGATAGTTAATTGTAACGTTCAGGGCCTTCTAATGACGATGGAACACTCAAATTGCGTCGAGATTCAATACATCGTCCTCCAGCCGACTTGTCTCCAAGGGGATAATGCTGTCTCGGGCACCAAATGGTTCGTCTGCTGTGGGTCTAGATTTTCGAATCCGACGAAAAACTGATAGTTAATTGTAACATTCAGGGCCTCCTAATGACGATGGAACACTCAAATTGCGTCGCGATCCAATACATCGTCCTCCAGCCGACTTGTCTCCAAGGGTGTAATGCTGCCTCAGGCACTTTATGGTCGTTCTCTTGTAAGTCTAGATTTACGAATCCGACGCCAAAATGATAGTGAATTGTAACGTTCAGCGCCTCCTAATGATGATAGAAAACTCAAATTGCGTCGAGATTCAATACATCGTCCTCCAGCCGACTTGTCTCCAAGGGTCTATTGCTGCCTCGGGCACCTTATGGTCGTTCTCCTGTGAGTCTATATTTTCGAATCCGACGCAAAAATGATAGTTAATTGTAACGTTCAGGGCCTTCTAATGACGATGGAACACTCAAATTGCGTCGAGATTCAATACATCGTCCTCCAGCCGACTTGTCTCCAAGGGGATATTGCTGTCTCGGTCACAATATGATCTTTCTCCTGTGAGTCTAGATTTTCGAATCCGACGCAAAAATGATAGTGAATTGAAACGTTCAGCGCCTCCTAATGACGATGGAACACTCAAATTGCGCCGAGATTCAATTCATCGGCCTCCAGCCGACTTGTCACCAGGGGTCTATTGCTGCCTCGGGCACCTTATGGTCGTTCTCCTGTGAGTCTAGATTTTCAAATCCGACGCAAAAATGATAGTTAATTGTAACGTTCAGGGCCTTCTAATGACGATGGAACACTCAAATTGCGTCGAGATTCAATACATCGTCCTCCAGCCGACTTGTCTCCAAGGGGATATTGCTGTCTCGGGCACAATTTGATCCTTCTCCTGTGAGTCTAGATTTTCGAATCCGACGCAAAAATGATAGTGAATTGTAACGTTCAGCGCCTCCTAATGACGATAGAAGACTCAAATTGCGTCGAGATTCAATACATCGTCCTCCAGCCGATTAGTCTCCAAGGGGTATATTGCTGTCTCAAGCACCGTATGAACTTCTCCTGTGAGTAGATTTTCGAATCCGACGCGAAACTGATAGTTAATTGTAAGGCTCAGGGCCTCCTAATGACGATGGAACACTCATTTTGCGTCGCGATCCAATACATCGTCCTCCAGCCGACTTGTCGCCAAGGGTCTATTGCTGCCTCGGGCACCTTGTGGTCGTTCTCCTGTGAGTCTAGATTTTCGAATCCGACGCAAAAATGATAGTTAATTGTAACGTTCAGGGCCTTCTAATGACGATGGAACACTCAAATTGCGTCGAGATTCAATACATCGTCCTCCAGCCGACTTGTCTCCAAGGGGATATTGCTGTCTCGGGCACCAAATGGTTCGTCTGCTGTGGGTCTAGATTTTCGAATCCGACGAAAAACTGATAGTTAATTGTAACATTCAGGGCTTCCTAATGACGATGACACACTCAAATTGCGTCGCGATCCAATACATCGTCCTCCAGCCGACTTGTCTCCAAGGGTCTAATGCTACCTCGGGCACTTTATGGTCGTTCTCTTGTAAGTCTAGATTTACGAATCCGACGCAAAAGTGATAGTTAATTGTAACGTTCAGTGCCGCCTAATGACGATGGAACTCTCAAATTGCGTCGAGATTCAATACATCGTCCTCCAGCCGATTTGTCTCCAAGGGGATATTGCTGCCTCGGGCACCAAATGGTTCGTCTGCTGTGAGTCTAGATTTTCGAATCCGACGAAAAACTGATAGTTAATTGTAACATTCAGGGCCTCCTAATGACGATGGAACACTCAAATTGCGTCGCGATCCAATACATCGTCCTCCAGCCGACTTGTCTCCAAGGGTGTAATGCTGCCTCAGGCACTTTATGGTCGTTCTCTTGTAAGTCTAGATTTACGAATCCGACGCCAAAATGATAGTGAATTGTAACGTTCAGCGCCTCCTAATGACGATAGAAGACACAAATTGCGTCGAGATTCAATACATCGTCCTCCAGCCGACTTGTCTCCAAGGGTCTATTGCTGCCTCGGGCACCTTATGGTCGTTCTCCTGTGAGTCTAGATTTTCGAATCCGACGCAAAAATGATAGTTAATTGTAACGTTTAGGACCTTCTAATGACGATGGAACACTCAAATTGCGTCGAGATTCAATTCATCGTCCTCCAGCCGACTTGTCTCCAAGGGGATATTGCTGTCTCGGTCACAATATGATCTTTCTCCTGTGAGTCTAGATTTTCGAATCCGACGCAAAAATGATAGTGAATTGTTACGTTCAGCGCCTCCTAATGACGATGGAACACTCAAATTGCGTCGAGATTCAATACATCGGCCTCCAGCCGACTTGTCACCAGGGGTCTATTGCTGCCTCGGGCACCTTATGGTCGTTCTCCTGTGAGTCTAGCTTTTCAAATCCGACGCAAAAATGATAGTTAATTGTAACGTTCAGGGCCTTCTAATGACGATGGAACACTCAAATTGCGTCGAGATTCAATACATCGTCCTCCAGCCGACTTGTCTCCAAGGGGATATTGCTGTCTCGGGCACCAAATGGTTCGTCTGCTGTGAGTCTAGATTTTCGAATCCGACGAAAAACTGATAGTTAATTGTAACATTCAGGGACCCCTAATGACGATGACACACTCAAATTGCGTCGCGATCCAATACATCGTCCTCCAGCCGACAAGTCTCCAAGGGTCTAATGCTGCCTCGGGCACTTAATGGTCGTTCTCTTGTAAGTCTAGATTTACGAATCCGACGCAAAAATGATAGTTAATTGTAACGTTCAGTGCCGCCTAATGACGATGGAACTCTCAAATTGCGTCGAGATTCAATACATCGTCCTCCAGCCGACTTGTCTCCAAGGGTCTATTGCTGCCTCGGGCACCTTATGGTCGTTCTCCTGTGTGTTTAGATTTTCGTATCCGACGCAAAAATGTTAGTTAATTGTAACGTTCAGGGCCTTCTAATGACGATGGAACACTCAAATTGCGTCGAGATTCAATACATCGGCCTCCAGCCGACTTGTCTCCAAGGGGATATCGCTGCCTCGGGCACCACATGGTCCTTCTCCTGTGAGTCTAGATTTTCGAATCCGACGCAAAAATGATAGTGAATTGTAACGTTCAACGCCTCCTAATGACTATAGAAGACTCAAATTGCGTCGCGATCCAATACATCGTCCTCCAGCCGACTTGTCTCCAAGGGTCTACTGCTGCCTCGGGCACCTTATGGTCGTCCTCCTGTGAGTCTAGATTTTCGAATCCGACGCAAAAATGATAGTGAATTGTAACGTTCAGCGCCTCCTAATGACGATAGAAGACTCAAATTGCGTCAGCATTCAATACATCGTCCTCCAGCCGATTTGTCTCCAAGGGGATATTGCTGCCTCGGGCACCTTATGGTCGTTCTCCTGTGAGTCTAGATTTTCGTATCCGACGCAAAAATGATAGTTAATTGTAACGTTCAGGGCCTTCTAATGACGATGGAACACTCAAATTGCGTCGAGATTCAATACATCGGCCTCCAGCCGACTTGTCACCAAGGGTCTACTGCTGCCTCGGGCACTTTATGGTCGTTCTCTTGTAAGTCTAGATTTACGAATCCGACGCCAAAATGATAGTTAATTGTAACGTTCAGGGCCGCCTAATGACGATGGAACTCTCAAATTGCGTCGAGATTCAATACATCGTCCTCCAGCCGACTTGTCTCCAAGGGTCTATTGCTGCCTCGGGCACCTTATGGTCGTTCTCCTGTGAGTCTAGATTTTCGTATCCGACGCAAAAATGATAGTTAATTGTAACGTTCAGGGCCTTCTAATGACGATGGAACACTCAAATTGCGTCGAGATTCAATACATCGTCCTCCAGCCGACTTGTCACCAAGGGTCTATTGCTGCCTCGGGCACCTTATGGTCGTTCCCCTGTGAGTCTAGATTTTCGAATCCGACGCAAAAATGATAGTTAATTGTAACGTTCAGGGCCTTCTAATGACGATGGAACACTCAAATTGCGTCGCGATCCAATACATCGGCCTCCAGCCGACTTGTCTCCAAGGGTCTATTGCTGCCTCGGGCACCTTATGATCGTTCTCCTGTGAGTCTAGATTTTCGAATCCGACGCAAAAATCATAGTTAATTGTAACGTTCAGGGCCTTCTAATGACGATGGAACACTCAAATTGCGTCGAGATTCAATACATCGTCCTCCAGCCGACTTGTCTCCAAGGGGATATTGCTGTCTCGGGCACAATATGATCTTTCTCCTGTGAGTCTAGATTTTCGAATCCGACGCAAAAATGATAGTGAATTGTAACGTTCAGCGCCTCCTAATGACGATAGAAGACTAAAATTGCGTCGAGATTCAATACATCGTCCTCCAGCCGATTAGTCTCCAAGGGGTATATTGCTGTCTCAAGCACCGTATGAACTTCTCCTGTGAGTAGATTTTCGAATCCGACGCGAAACTGATAGTTAATTGTAAGGCTCAGGGCCTCCTAATGACGATGGAACACTCATTTTGCGTCGCGATCCAATACATCGTCCTCCAGCCGACTTGTCGCCAAGGGTCTATTGCTGCCTCGGGCACCTTGTGGTCGTTCTCCTGTGAGTCTAGATTTTCGAATCCGACGCAAAAATGATAGTTAATTGTAACGTTCAGGGCCTTCTAATGACGATGGAACACTCAAATTGCGTCGAGATTCAATACATCGTCCTCCAGCCGACTTGTCTCCAAGGGGATAATGCTGTCTCGGGCACCAAATGGTTCGTCTGCTGTGGGTCTAGATTTTCGAATCCGACGAAAAACTGATAGTTAATTGTAACATTCAGGGCCTCCTAATGACGATGGAACACTCAAATTGCGTCGCGATCCAATACATCGTCCTCCAGCCGACTTGTCTCCAAGGGTGTAATGCTGCCTCAGGCACTTTATGGTCGTTCTCTTGTAAGTCTAGATTTACGAATCCGACGCCAAAATGATAGTGAATTGTAACGTTCAGCGCCTCCTAATGATGATAGAAGACTCAAATTGCGTCGAGATTCAATACATCGTGCTCCAGCCGACTTGTCTCCAAGGGTCTATTGCTGCCTCGGGCACCTTATGGTCGTTCTCCTGTGAGTCTATATTTTCGAATCCGACGCAAAAATGATAGTTAATTGTAACGTTCAGGGCCTTCTAATGACGATGGAACACTCAAATTGCGTCGAGATTCAATACATCGTCCTCCAGCCGACTTGTCTCCAAGGGGATATTGCTGTCTCGGTCACAATATGATCTTTCTCCTGTGAGTCTAGATTTTCGAATCCGACGCAAAAATGATAGTGAATTGAAACGTTCAGCGCCTCCTAATGACGATGGAACACTCAAATTGCGTCGAGATTCAATTCATCGGCCTCCAGCCGACTTGTCACCAGGGGTCTATTGCTGCCTCGGGCACCTTATGGTCGTTCTCCTGTGAGTCTAGATTTTCAAATCCGACGCAAAAATGATAGTTAATTGTAACGTTCAGGGCCTTCTAATGACGATGGAACACTCAAATTGCGTCGAGATTCAATACATCGTCCTCCAGCCGACTTGTCTCCAAGGGGATATTGCTGTCTCGGGCACAATTTGATCCTTCTCCTGTGAGTCTAGATTTTCGAATCCGACGCAAAAATGATAGTGAATTGTAACGTTCAGCGCCTCCTAATGACGATAGAAGACTCAAATTGCGTCGAGATTCAATACATCGTCCTCCAGCCGATTAGTCTCCAAGGGGTATATTGCTGTCTCAAGCACCGTATGAACTTCTCCTGTGAGTAGATTTTCGAATCCGACGCGAAACTGATAGTTAATTGTAAGGCTCAGGGCCTCCTAATGACGATGGAACACTCATTTTGCGTCGCGATCCAATACATCGTCCTCCAGCCGACTTGTCGCCAAGGGTCTATTGCTGCCTCGGGCACCTTATGGTCGTTCTCCTGTGAGTCTAGATTTTCGAATCCGACGCAAAAATGATAGTTAATTGTAACGTTCAGGGCCTTCTAATGACGATGGAACACTCAAATTGCGTCGCGATCCAATACATCGGCCTCCAGCCGACTTGTCTCCAAGGGTCTATTGCTGCCTCGGGCACCTTATGGTCGTTCTCCTGTGAGTCTAGATTTTCGAATCCGACGCAAAAATCATAGTTAATTGTAACGTTCAGGGCCTTCTAATGACGATGGAACACTCAAATTGCGTCGAGATTCAATACATCGTCCTCCAGCCGACTTGTCTCCAAGGGGATATTGCTGTCTCGGGCACAATATGATCTTTCTCCTGTGAGTCTAGATTTTCGAATCCGACGCAAAAATGATAGTGAATTGTAACGTTCAGCGCCTCCTAATGACGATAGAAGACTAAAATTGCGTCGAGATTCAATACATCGTCCTCCAGCCGATTAGTCTCCAAGGGGTATATTGCTGTCTCAAGCACCGTATGAACTTCTCCTGTGAGTAGATTTTCGAATCCGACGCGAAACTGATAGTTAATTGTAAGGCTCAGGGCCTCCTAATGACGTTGGAACACTCATTTTGCGTCGCGATCCAATACATCGTCCTCCAGCCGACTTGTCGCCAAGGGTCTATTGCTGCCTCGGGCACCTTGTGGTCGTTCTCCTGTGAGTCTATATTTTCGAATCCGACGCAAAAATGATAGTTAATTGTAACGTTCAGGGCCTTCTAATGACGATGGAACACTCAAATTGCGTCGAGATTCAATACATCGTCCTCCAGCCGACTTGTCTCCAAGGGGATATTGCTGTCTCGGTCACAATATGATCTTTCTCCTGTGAGTCTAGATTTTCGAATCCGACGCAAAAATGATAGTGAATTGAAACGTTCAGCGCCTCCTAATGACGATGGAACACTCAAATTGCGTCGAGATTCAATTCATCGGCCTCCAGCCGACTTGTCACCAGGGGTCTATTGCTGCCTCGGGCACCTTATGGTCGTTCTCCTGTGAGTCTAGATTTTCAAATCCGACGCAAAAATGATAGTTAATTGTAACGTTCAGGGCCTTCTAATGACGATGGAACACTCAAATTGCGTCGAGATTCAATACATCGTCCTCCAGCCGACTTGTCTCCAAGGGGATATTGCTGTCTCGGGCACAATTTGATCCTTCTCCTGTGAGTCTAGATTTTCGAATCCGACGCAAAAATGATAGTGAATTGTAACGTTCAGCGCCTCCTAATGACGATAGAAGACTCAAATTGCGTCGAGATTCAATACATCGTCCTCCAGCCGATTAGTCTCCAAGGGGTATATTGCTGTCTCAAGCACCGTATGAACTTCTCCTGTGAGTAGATTTTCGAATCCGACGCGAAACTGATAGTTAATTGTAAGGCTCAGGGCCTCCTAATGACGATGGAACACTCATTTTGCGTCGCGATCCAATACATCGTCCTCCAGCCGACTTGTCGCCAAGGGTCTATTGCTGCCTCGGGCACTTTATGGTCGTTCTCCTATGAGTCTAGATTTTCGAATCCGACGCAAAAATGATAGTTAATTGTAACGTTCAGGGCCTTCTAATGACGATGGAACACTCAAATTGCGTCGAGATTCAATACATCGTCCTCCAGCCGACTTGTCTCCAAGGGGATATTGCTGTCTCGGGCACCAAATGGTTCGTCTGCTGTGAGTCTAGATTTTCGAATCCGACGAAAAACTGATAGTTAATTGTAACATTCAGGGCCTCCTAATGACGATGACACACTCAAATTGCGTCGCGATCCAATACATCGGCCTCCAGCCGACTTGTCACCAAGGGTCTATTGCTGCCTCGGGCACCTTATGGTCGTTCTCCTGTGAGTCTAGATTTTCGAATCCGACGCAAAAATGATAGTTAATTGTAACGTTCAGGGCCTTCTAATGACGATGGAACACTCAGATTGCGTCGCGATCCAATACATCGGCCTCCAGCCGACTTGTCTCCAAGGGTCTATTGCTGCCTCGGGCACCTTATGGTCGTTCTCCTGTGAGTCTAGATTTTCGAATCCGACGCAAAAATCATAGTTAATTGTAACGTTCAGGGCCTTCTAATGACGATGGAACACTCAAATTGCGTCGAGATTCAATACATCGTCCTCCAGCCGACTTGTCTCCAAGGGGATATTGCTGTCTCGGGCACAATATGATCTTTCTCCTGTGAGTCTAGATTTTCGAATCCGACGCAAAAATGATAGTGAATTGTAACGTTCAGCGCCTCCTAATGACGATAGAAGACTAAAATTGCGTCGAGATTCAATACATCGTCCTCCAGCCGATTAGTCTCCAAGGGGTATATTGCTGTCTCAAGCACCGTATTCACTTCTCCTGTGAGTAGATTTTCGAATCCGACGCGAAACTGATAGTTAATTGTAAGGCTCAGGGCCTCCTAATGACGATGGAACACTCATTTTGCGTCGCGATCCAATACATCGTCCTCCAGCCGACTTGTCGCCAAGGGTCTATTGCTGCCTCGGGCACCTTGTGGTCGTTCTCCTGTGAGTCTAGATTTTCGAATCCGACGCAAAAATGATAGTTAATTGTAACGTTCAGTGCCGCCTAATGACGATGGAACTCTCAAATTGCGTCGAGATTCAATACATCGTCCTCCAGCCGATTTGTCTCCAAGGGGATATTGCTGCCTCGGGCACCAAATGGTTCGTCTGCTGCGAGTCTAGATTTTCGAATCCGACGAAAAACTGATAGTTAATTGTAACATTCAGGGCCTCCTAATGACGATGGAACACTCAAATTGCGTCGCGATCCAATACATCGTCCTCCAGCCGACTTGTCTCCAAGGGTGTAATGCTGCCTCAGGCACTTTATGGTCGTTCTCTTGTAAGTCTAGATTTACGAATCCGACGCCAAAATGATAGTGAATTGTAACGTTCAGCGCCTCCTAATGACGATAGAAGACTCAAATTGCGTCGAGATTCAATACATCGTCCTCCAGCCGACTTGTCTCCAAGGGTCTATTGCTGCCTCGGGCACCTTATGGTCGTTCTCCTGTGAGTCTATATTTTCGAATCCGACGCAAAAATGATAGTTAATTGTAACGTTCAGGGCCTTCTAATGACGATGGAACACTCAAATTGCGTCGAGATTCAATACATCGTCCTCCAGCCGACTTGTCTCCAAGGGGATATTGCTGTCTCGGTCACAATATGATCTTTCTCCTGTGAGTCTAGATTTTCGAATCCGACGCAAAAATGATAGTGAATTGAAACGTTCAGCGCCTCCTAATGACGATGGAACACTCAAATTGCGTCGAGATTCAATTCATCGGCCTCCAGCCGACTTGTCACCAGGGGTCTATTGCTGCCTCGGGCACCTTATGGTCGTTCTCCTGTGAGTCTAGATTTTCAAATCCGACGCAAAAATGATAGTTAATTGTAACGTTCAGGGCCTTCTAATGACGATGGAACACTCAAATTGCGTCGAGATTCAATACATCGTCCTCCAGCCGACTTGTCTCCAAGGGGATATTGCTGTCTCGGGCACAATTTGATCCTTCTCCTGTGAGTCTAGATTTTCGAATCCGACGCAAAAATGATAGTGAATTGTAACGTTCAGCGCCTCCTAATGACGATAGAAGACTCAAATTGCGTCGAGATTCAATACATCGTCCTCCAGCCGATTAGTCTCCAAGGGGTATATTGCTGTCTCAAGCACCGTATGAACTTCTCCTGTGAGTAGATTTTCGAATCCGACGCGAAACTGATAGTTAATTGTAAGGCTCAGGGCCTCCTAATGACGATGGAACACTCATTTTGCGTCGCGATCCAATACATCGTCCTCCAGCCGACTTGTCGCCAAGGGTCTATTGCTGCCTCGGGCACCTTATGGTCGTTCTCCTGTGAGTCTAGATTTTCGAATCCGACGCAAAAATGATAGTTAATTGTAACGTTCAGGGCCTTCTAATGACGATGGAACACTCAAATTGCGTCGCGATCCAATACATCGGCCTCCAGCCGACTTGTCTCCAAGGGTCTATTGCTGCCTCGGGCACCTTATGGTCGTTCTCCTGTGAGTCTAGATTTTCGAATCCGACGCAAAAATCATAGTTAATTGTAACGTTCAGGGCCTTCTAATGACGATGGAACACTCAAATTGCGTCGAGATTCAATACATCGTCCTCCAGCCGACTTGTCTCCAAGGGGATATTGCTGTCTCGGGCACAATATGATCTTTCTCCTGTGAGTCTAGATTTTCGAATCCGACGCAAAAATGATAGTGAATTGTAACGTTCAGCGCCTCCTAATGACGATAGAAGACTAAAATTGCGTCGAGATTCAATACATCGTCCTCCAGCCGATTAGTCTCCAAGGGGTATATTGCTGTCTCAAGCACCGTATGAACTTCTCCTGTGAGTAGATTTTCGAATCCGACGCGAAACTGATAGTTAATTGTAAGGCTCAGGGCCTCCTAATGACGATGGAACACTCATTTTGCGTCGCGATCCAATACATCGTCCTCCAGCCGACTTGTCGCCAAGGGTCTATTGCTGCCTCGGGCACCTTGTGGTCGTTCTCCTGTGAGTCTAGATTTTCGAATCCGACGCAAAAATGATAGTGAATTGTAACGTTCAGCGCCTTCTAATGACGATGGAACACTCAAATTGCGTCGAGATTCAATACATCGTCCTCCAGCCGACTTGTCTCCAAGGGGATAATGCTGTCTCGGGCACCAAATGGTTCGTCTGCTGTGGGTCTAGATTTTCGAATCCGACGAAAAACTGATAGTTAATTGTAACATTCAGGGCCTCCTAATGACGATGGAACACTCAAATTGCGTCGCGATCCAATACATCGTCCTCCAGCCGACTTGTCTCCAAGGGTGTAATGCTGCCTCAGGCACTTTATGGTCGTTCTCTTGTAAGTCTAGATTTACGAATCCGACGCCAAAATGATAGTGAATTGTAACGTTCAGCGCCTCCTAATGATGATAGAAGACTCAAATTGCGTCGAGATTCAATACATCGTCCTCCAGCCGACTTGTCTCCAAGGGTCTATTGCTGCCTCGGGCACCTTATGGTCGTTCTCCTGTGAGTCTATATTTTCGAATCCGACGCAAAAATGATAGTTAATTGTAACGTTCAGGGCCTTCTAATGACGATGGAACACTCAAATTGCGTCGAGATTCAATACATCGTCCTCCAGCCGACTTGTCTCCAAGGGGATATTGCTGTCTCGGTCACAATATGATCTTTCTCCTGTGAGTCTAGATTTTCGAATCCGACGCAAAAATGATAGTGAATTGAAACGTTCAGCGCCTCCTAATGACGATGGAACACTCAAATTGCGTCGAGATTCAATTCATCGGCCTCCAGCCGACTTGTCACCAGGGGTCTATTGCTGCCTCGGGCACCTTATGGTCGTTCTCCTGTGAGTCTAGATTTTCAAATCCGACGCAAAAATGATAGTTAATTGTAACGTTCAGGGCCTTCTAATGACGATGGAACACTCAAATTGCGTCGAGATTCAATACATCGTCCTCCAGCCGACTTGTCTCCAAGGGGATAATGCTGTCTCGGGCACCAAATGGTTCGTCTGCTGTGGGTCTAGATTTTCGAATCCGACGAAAAACTGATAGTTAATTGTAACATTCAGGGCCTCCTAATGACGATGACACACTCAAATTGCGTCGCGATCCAATACATCGGCCTCCAGCCGACTTGTCACCAAGGGTCTATTGCTGCCTCGGGCACCTTATGGTCGTTCTCCTGTGAGTCTAGATTTTCGAATCCGACGCAAAAATGATAGTTAATTGTAACGTTCAGGGCCTTCTAATGACGATGGAACACTCAGATTGCGTCGCGATCCAATACATCGGCCTCCAGCCGACTTGTCTCCAAGGGTCTATTGCTGCCTCGGGCACCTTATGGTCGTTCTCCTGTGAGTCTAGATTTTCGAATCCGACGCAAAAATCATAGTTAATTGTAACGTTCAGGGCCTTCTAATGACGATGGAACACTCAAATTGCGTCGAGATTCAATACATCGTCCTCCAGCCGACTTGTCTCCAAGGGGATATTGCTGTCTCGGGCACAATATGATCTTTCTCCTGTGAGTCTAGATTTTCGAATCCGACGCAAAAATGATAGTGAATTGTAACGTTCAGCGCCTCCTAATGACGATAGAAGACTAAAATTGCGTCGAGATTCAATACATCGTCCTCCAGCCGATTAGTCTCCAAGGGGTATATTGCTGTCTCAAGCACCGTATTCACTTCTCCTGTGAGTAGATTTTCGAATCCGACGCGAAACTGATAGTTAATTGTAAGGCTCAGGGCCTCCTAATGACGATGGAACACTCATTTTGCGTCGCGATCCAATACATCGTCCTCCAGCCGACTTGTCGCCAAGGGTCTATTGCTGCCTCGGGCACCTTGTGGTCGTTCTCCTGTGAGTCTAGATTTTCGAATCCGACGCAAAAATGATAGTTAATTGTAACGTTCAGTGCCGCCTAATGACGATGGAACTCTCAAATTGCGTCGAGATTCAATACATCGTCCTCCAGCCGATTTGTCTCCAAGGGGATATTGCTGCCTCGGGCACCAAATGGTTCGTCTGCTGCGAGTCTAGATTTTCGAATCCGACGAAAAACTGATAGTTAATTGTAACATTCAGGGCCTCCTAATGACGATGGAACACTCAAATTGCGTCGCGATCCAATACATCGTCCTCCAGCCGACTTGTCTCCAAGGGTGTAATGCTGCCTCAGGCACTTTATGGTCGTTCTCTTGTAAGTCTAGATTTACGAATCCGACGCCAAAATGATAGTGAATTGTAACGTTCAGCGCCTCCTAATGACGATAGAAGACTCAAATTGCGTCGAGATTCAATACATCGTCCTCCAGCCGACTTGTCTCCAAGGGGATATTGCTGTCTCGGGCACCAAATGGTTCGTCTGCTGTGAGTCTAGATTTTCGAATCCGACGAAAAACTGATAGTTAATTGTAACATTCAGGGCCTCCTAATGACGATGACACACTCAAATTGCGTCGCGATCCAATACATCGGCCTCCAGCCGACTTGTCACCAAGGGTCTATTGCTGCATCGGGCACCTTATGGTCGTTCTCCTGTGAGTCTAGATTTTCGAATCCGACGCAAAAATGATAGTTAATTGTAACGTTCAGGGCCTTCTAATGACGATGGAACACTCAAATTGCGTCGCGATCCAATACATCGGCCTCCAGCCGACTTGTCTCCAAGGGTCTATTGCTGCCTCGGGCACCTTATGGTCGTTCTCCTGTGAGTCTAGATTTTCGAATCCGACGCAAAAATCATAGTTAATTGTAACGTTCAGGGCCTTCTAATGACGATGGAACACTCAAATTGCGTCGAGATTCAATACATCGTCCTCCAGCCGACTTGTCTCCAAGGGGATATTGCTGTCTCGGGCACAATATGATCTTTCTCCTGTGAGTCTAGATTTTCGAATCCGACGCAAAAATGATTGTGAATTGTAACGTTCAGCGCCTCCTAATGACGATAGAAGACTAAAATTGCGTCGAGATTCAATACATCGTCCTCCAGCCGATTAGTCTCCAAGGGGTATATTGCTGTCTCAAGCACCGTATTCACTTCTCCTGTGAGTAGATTTTCGAATCCGACGCGAAACTGATAGTTAATTGTAAGGCTCAGGGCCTCCTAATGACGATGGAACACTCATTTTGCGTCGCGATCCAATACATCGTCCTCCAGCCGACTTGTCGCCAAGGGTCTATTGCTGCCTCGGGCACCTTATGGTCGTTCTCCTGTGAGTCTAGATTTTCGAATCCGACGCAAAAATGATAGTTAATTGTAACGTTCAGGGCCTTCTAATGACGATGGAACACTCAAATTGCGTCGAGATTCAATACATCGTCCTCCAGCCGACTTGTCTCCAAGGGGATATTGCTGTCTCGGGCACCAAATGGTTCGTCTGCTGTGGGTCTAGATTTTCGAATCCGACGAAAAACTGATAGTTAATTGTAACATTCAGGGCTTCCTAATGACGAAGACACACTCAAATTGCGTCGCGATCCAATACATCGTCCTCCAGCCGACTTGTCTCCAAGGGTCTACTGCTGCCTCGGGCACCTTGTGGTCGTTCTCTTGTAAGTCTAGATTTACGAATCCGACGCCAAAATGATAGTGAATTGTAACGTTCAGTGCCGCCTAATGACGATGGAACTCTCAAATTGCGTCGAGATTCAATACATCGTCCTCCAGCCGATTTGTCTCCAAGGGGATATTGCTGCCTCGGGCACCAAATGGTTCGTCTGCTGTGAGACTAGATTTTCGAATCCGACGAAAAACTGATAGTTAATTGTAACATTCAGGGCCTCCTAATGACGATGGAACACTCAAATTGCGTCGCGATCCAATACATCGTCCTCCAGCCGACTTGTCTCCAAGGGTGTAATGCTGCCTCAGGCACTTTATGGTCGTTCTCTTGTAAGTCTAGATTTACGAATCCGACGCCAAAATGATAGTGAATTGTAACGTTCAGCGCCTCGTAATGACGATAGAAGACTCAAATTGCGTCGAGATTCAATACATCGTCCTCCAGCCGACTTGTCTCCAAGGGTCTATTGCTGCCTCGGGCACCTTATGGTCGTTCTCCTGTGAGTCTATATTTTCGAATCCGACGCAAAAATGATAGTTAATTGTAACGTTCAGGGCCTTCTAATGACGATGGAACACTCAAATTGCGTCGAGATTCAATACATCGTCCTCCAGCCGATTAGTCTCCAAGGGGTATATTGCTGTCTCAAGCACCGTATGAACTTCTCCTGTGAGTAGATTTTCGAATCCGACGCGAAACTGATAGTTAATTGTAAGGCTCAGGGCCTCCTAATGACGATGGAACACTCATTTTGCGTCGCGATCCAATACATCGTCCTCCAGCCGACTTGTCGCCAAGTGTCTGTTGCTGCCTCGGGCACCTTATGGTCGTTCTCCTGTGAGTCTAGATTTTCGAATCCGACGCAAAAATGATAGTTAATTGTAACGTTCAGGGCCTTCTAATGACGATGGAACACTCAAATTGCGTCGAGATTCAATACATCGTCCTCCAGCCGACTTGTCTCCAAGGGGATATTGCTGTCTCGGGCACCAAATGGTTCGTCTGCTGTGAGACTAGATTTTCGAATCCGACGAAAAACTGATAGTTAATTGTAACATTCAGGGCCTCCTAATGACGATGACACACTCAAATTGCGTCGCGATCCAATACATCGGCCTCCAGCCGACTTGTCACCAAGGGTCTATTGCTGCCTCGGGCACCTTATGGTCGTTCTCCTGTGAGTCTAGATTTTCGAATCCGACGCAAAAATGATAGTTAATTGTAACGTTCAGGGCCTTCTAATGACGATGGAACACTCAAATTGCGTCGCGATCCAATACATCGGCCTCCAGCCGACTTGTCTCCAAGGGTCTATTGCTGCCTCGGGCACCTTATGGTCGTTCTCCTGTGAGTCTAGATTTTCGAATCCGACGCAAAAATCATAGTTGATTGTAACGTTCAGGGCCTTCTAATGACGATGGAACACTCAAATTGCGTCGAGATTCAATACATCGTCCTCCAGCCGACTTGTCTCCAAGGGGATATTGCTGTCTCGGGCACAATTTGATCCTTCTCCTGTGAGTCTAGATTTTCGAATCCGACGCAAAAATGATAGTGAATTGTAACGTTCAGCGCCTCCTAATGACGATAGAAGACTCAAATTGCGTCGAGATTCAATACATCGTCCTCCAGCCGATTAGTCTCCAAGGGGTATATTGCTGTCTCAAGCACCGTATGAACTTCTCCTGTGAGTAGATTTTCGAATCCGACGCGAAACTGATAGTTAATTGTAAGGCTCAGGGCCTCCTAATGACGATGGAACACTCATTTTGCGTCGCGATCCAATACATCGTCCTCCAGCCGACTTGTCGCCAAGGGTCTATTGCTGCCTCGGGCACCTTATGGTCGTTCTCCTGTGAGTCTATATTTTCGAATCCGACGCAAAAATGATAGTTAATTGTAACGTTCAGGGCCTTCTAATGACGATGGAACACTCAAATTGCGTCGAGATTCAATACATCGTCCTCCAGCCGACTTGTCTCCAAGGGGATATTGCTGTCTCGGTCACAATATGATCTTTCTCCTGTGAGTCTAGATTTTCGAATCCGACGCAAAAATGATAGTGAATTGAAACGTTCAGCGCCTCCTAATGACGATGGAACACTCAAATTGCGTCGAGATTCAATTCATCGGCCTCCAGCCGACTTGTCACCAGGGGTCTATTGCTGCCTCGGGCACCTTATGGTCGTTCTCCTGTGAGTCTAGATTTTCAAATCCGACGCAAAAATGATAGTTAATTGTAACGTTCAGGGCCTTCTAATGAGGATGGAACACTCAAATTGCGTCGAGATTCAATACATCGTTCTCCAGCCGACTTGTCTCCAAAGGGATATTGCTGTCTCGGGCACAATTTGATCCTTCTCCTGTGAGTCTAGATTTTCGAATCCGACGCAAAAATGATAGTGAATTGTAACGTTCAGCGCCTCCTAATGACGATAGAAGACACAAATTGCGTCGAGATTCAATACATCGTCCTCCAGCCGATTAGTCTCCAAGGGGTATATTGCTGTCTCAAGCACCGTATGAACTTCTCCTGTGAGTAGATTTTCGAATCCGACGCGAAACTGATAGTTAATTGTAAGGCTCAGGGCCTCCTAATGACGATGGAACACTCATTTTGCGTCGCGATCCAATACATCGTCGTCCAGCCGACTTGTCGCCAAGGGTCTATTGCTGCCTCGGGCAGCTCCTATGAGTCTAGATTTTCGAATCCGACGCAAAAATGATAGTTAATTGTAACGTTCAGGGCCTTCTAATGACGATGGAACACTCAAATTGCGTCGAGATTCAATTCATCGTCCTCCAGCCGACTTGTCTCCAAGGGGATATTGCTGTCTCGGGCACCAAATGGTTCGTCTGCTGTGAGTCTAGATTTTCGAATCCGACGAAAAACTGATAGTTAATTGTAACATTCAGGGCCTCCTAATGACGATGACACACTCAAATTGCGTCGCGATCCAATACATCGGCCTCCAGCCGACTTGTCACCAAGGGTCTATTGCTGCCTCGGGCACCTTATGGTCGTTCTCCTGTGAGTCTAGATTTTCGAATCCGACGCAAAAATGATAGTTAATTGTAACGTTCAGGGCCTTCTAATGACGATGGAACACTCAAATTGCGTCGCGATCCAATACAACGGCCTCCAGCCGACTTGTCTCCAAGGGTCTATTGCTGCCTCGGGCACCTTATGGTCGTTCTCCTGTGAGTCTAGATTTTCGAATCCGACGCAAAAATCATAGTTAATTGTAACGTTCAGGGCCTTCTAATGACGATGGAACACTCAAATTGCGTCGAGATTCAATACATCGTCCTCCAGCCGACTTGTCTCCAAGGGGATATTGCTGTCTCGGGCACAATATGATCTTTCTCCTGTGAGTCTAGATTTTCGAATCCGACGCAAAAATGATAGTGAATTGTAACGTTCAGCGCCTCCTAATGACGATAGAAGACTAAAATTGCGTCGAGATTCAATACATCGTCCTCCAGCCGATTAGTCTCCAAGGGGTATATTGCTGTCTCAAGCACCGTATTCACTTCTCCTGTGAGTAGATTTTCGAATCCGACGCGAAACTGATAGTTAATTGTAAGGCTCAGGGCCTCCTAATGACGATGGAAAACTCATTTTGCGTCGCGATCCAATACATCGTCCTCCAGCCGACTTGTCGACAAGGGTCTATTGCTGCCCCGGGCACCTTGTGGTCGTTCTCCTGTGAGTCTAGATTTTCGAATCCGACCCAAAAATGATGGTTAATTGTAACGTTCAGGGCCTTCTAATGACGATGGAACACTCAAATTGCGTCGAGATTCAATACATCGTCCTCCAGCCGACTTGTCTCCAAGGGGATATTGCTGTCTCGGGCACCAAATGGTTCGTCTGCTGTGGGTCTAGATTGTCGAATCCGACGAAAAACTGATAGTTAATTGTAACATTCAGGGCTTCCTAATGACGATGACACACTCAAATTGCGTCGCGATCCAATACATCGTCCTCCAGCCGACTTGTCTCCAAGGGTCTAATGCTACCTCGGGCACTTTATGGTCGTTCTCTTGTAAGTCTAGATTTACGAATCCGACGCCAAAATGATAGTGAATTGTAACGTTCAGCGCCTCCTAATGACGATAGAAGACTCAAATTGCGTCGAGATTCAATACATCGTCCTCCAGCCGACTTGTCTCCAAGGGTCTATTGCTGCCTCGGGCACCTTATGGTCGTTCTCCTGTGAGTCTATATTTTCGAATCCGACGCAAAAATGATAGTTAATTGTAACGTTCAGGGCCTTCTAATGACGATGGAACACTCAAATTGCGTCGAGATTCAATACATCGTCCTCCAGCCGACTTGTCTCCAAGGGGATATTGCTGTCTCGGTCACAATATGATCTTTCTCCTGTGAGTCTAGATTTTCGAATCCGACGCAAAAATGATAGTGAATTGTAACGTTCAGCGCCTCCTAATGACGATAGAAGACTCAAATTGCGTCGAGATTCAATACATCGTCCTCCAGCCGATTAGTCTCCAAGGGGTATATTGCTGTCTCAAGCACCGTATGAACTTCTCCTGTGAGTAGATTTTCGAATCCGACGCGAAACTGATAGTTAATTGTAAGGCTCAGGGCCTCCTAATGACGATGGAACACTCATTTTGCGTCGCGATCCAATACATCGTCCTCCAGCCGACTTGTCGCGAAGGGTCTATTGCTGCCTCGGGCACCTTATGGTCGTTCTCCTGTGAGTCTAGATTTTCGAATCCGACGCAAAAATGATAGTTAATTGTAACGTTCAGGGCCTTCTAATGACGATGGAACACTCAAATTGCGTCGAGATTCAATACATCGTCCTCCAGCCGACTTGTCTCCAAGGGGATATTGCTGTCTCGGGCACCAAATGGTTCGTCTGCTGTGAGTCTAGATTTTCGAATCCGACGAAAAACTGATAGTTAATTGTAACATTCAGGGCCTCCTAATGACGATGACACACTCAAATTGCGTCGCGATCCAATACATCGGCCTCCAGCCGACTTGTCACCAAGGGTCTATTGCTGCCTCGGGCACCTTATGGTCGTTCTCCTGTGAGTCTAGATTTTCGAATCCGACGCAAAAATGATAGTTAATTGTAACGTTCAGGGCCTTCTAATGACGATGGAACACTCAAATTGCGTCGCGATCCAATACATCGGCCTCCAGCCGACTTGTCTCCAAGGGTCTATTGCTGCCTCGGGCACCTTATGGTCGTTCTCCTGTGAGTCTAGATTTTCGAATCCGACGCCAAAATGATAGTTAATTGTAACGTTCAGTGCCGCCTAATGACGATGGAACTCTCAAATTGCGTCGAGATTCAATACATCGTCCTCCAGCCGATTTGTCTCCAAGGGGATATTGCTGCCTCGGGCACCAAATGGTTCGTCTGCTGTGAGTCTAGATTTTCGAATCCGACGAAAAACTGATAGTTAATTGTAACATTCAGGGCCTCCTAATGACGATGGAACACTCAAATTGCGTCGCGATCCAATACATCGTCCTCCAGCCGACTTGTCTCCAAGGGTGTAATGCTGCCTCAGGCACTTTATGGTCGTTCTCTTGTAAGTCTAGATTTACGAATCCGACGCCAAAATGATAGTGAATTGTAACGTTCAGCGCCTCGTAATGACGATAGAAGACTCAAATTGCGTCGAGATTCAATACATCGTCCTCCAGCCGACTTGTCTCCAAGGGTCTATTGCTGCCTCGGGCACCTTATGGTCGTTCTCCTGTGAGTCTATATTTTCGAATCCGACGCAAAAATGATAGTTAATTGTAACGTTCAGGGCCTTCTAATGACGATGGAACACTCAAATTGCGTCGAGATTCAATACATCGTCCTCCAGCCGACTTGTCTCCAAGGGGATATTGCTGTCTCGGGCACAATTTGATCCTTCTCCTGTGAGTCTAGATTTTCGAATCCGACGCAAAAATGATAGTGAATTGTAACGTTCAGCGCCTCCTAATGACGATAGAAGACTCAAATTGCGTCGAGATTCAATCCATCGTCCTCCAGCCGATTAGTCTCCAAGGGGTATATTGCTGTCTCAAGCACCGTATGAACTTCTCCTGTTAGTAGATTTTCGAATCCGACGCGAAACTGATAGTTAATTGTAACGTTCAGGGCCTTCTAATGACGATGGAACACTCAAATTGCGTCGAGATTCAATACATCGTCCTCCAGCCGACTTGTCTCCAAGGGGATATTGCTGTCTCGGGCACAATTTGATCCTTCTCCTGTGAGTCTAGATTTTCGAATCCGACGCAAAAATGATAGTGAATTGTAACGTTCAGCGCCTCCTAATGACGATAGAAGACTCAAATTGCGTCGAGATTCAATACATCGTCCTCCAGCCGATTAGTCTCCAAGGGGTATATTGCTGTCTCAAGCACCGTATGAACTTCTCCTGTGAGTAGATTTTCGAATCCGACGCGAAACTGATAGTTAATTGTAAGGCTCAGGGCCTCCTAATGACGATGGAACACTCATTTTGCGTCGCGATCCAATACATCGTCCTCCAGCCGACTTGTCGCCAAGGGTCTATTGCTGCCTCGGGCACCTTATGGTCGTTCTCCTGTGAGTCTAGATTTTCGAATCCGACGCAAAAATGATAGTTAATTGTAACGTTCAGGGCCTTCTAATGACGATGGAACACTCAATTTGCGTCGAGATTCATTACATCGTCCTCCAGCCGACTTGTCTCCAAGGGGATATTGCTGTCTCGGGCACCAAATGGTTCGTCTGGTGTGAGTATAGATTTTCGAATCCGACGAAAAACTGATAGTTAATTGTAACATTCAGGGCCTCCTAATGACGATGACACACTCAAATTGCGTCGCGATCCAATACATCGGCCTCCAGCCGACTTGTCACCAAGGGTCTATTGCTGCCTCGGGCACCTTATGGTCGTTCTCCTGTGAGTCTAGATTTTCGAATCCGACGCAAAAATGATAGTTAATTGTAACGTTCAGGGCCTTCTAATGACGATGGAACACTCAAATTGCGTCGCGATCCAATACATCGGCCTCCAGCCGACTTGTCTCCAAGGGTCTATTGCTGCCTCGGGCACCTTATGGTCGTTCTCCTGTGAGTCTAGATTTTCGAATCCGACGCAAAAATGATAGTTAATTGTAACGTTCAGGGCCTTCTAATGACGATGGAACACTCAAATTGCGTCGAGATTCAATACATCGTCCTCCAGCCGACTTGTCTCCAAGGGGATATTGCTGTCTCGGGCACCAAATGGTTCGTCTGCTGTGAGTATAGATTTTCGAATCCGACGAAAAACTGATAGTTAATTGTAACATTCAGGGCCTCCTAATGACGATGACACACTCAAATTGCGTCGCGATCCAATACATCGGCCTCCAGCCGACTTGTCTCCAAGGGTCTATTGCTGCCTCGGGCACCTTATGGTCGTTCTCCTGTGAGTCTAGATTTTCGAATCCGACGCAAAAATCATAGTTAATTGTAACGTTCAGGGCCTTCTAATGACGATGGAACACTCAAATTGCGTCGAGATTCAATACATCGTCCTCCAGCCGACTTGTCTCCAAGGGGATATCGCTGCCTCGGGCACCACATGGTCCTTCTCCTGTGAGTCTGGATTTTCGAATCCGACGCAAAAATGATAGTGAATTGTAACGTTCAGGTCCGCCTAATGACGATGGAACTCTCAAATTGCGTCGAGATTCAATACATCGTCCTCCAGCCGACTTGTCTCCAAGGGTCTATTGCTGCCTCGGGCACCTTATGGTCGTTCTCCTGTGTGTCCAGATTTTCGTATCCGACGCAAAAGTGATAGTTAATTGTAAAGTTCAGGGCCTTCTAATGACGATGGAACACTAAAATTGCGTCGAGATTCAATACATCGGCCTCCAGCCGACTTGTCTCCAAGGGGATATTGCTGCCTCGGGCACGAAATGGTTCGTCTGCTGTGAGTCTAGATTTTCGAATCCGACGAAAAACTGATAGTTAATTGTAACGTTCAGGGTCTTCTAATGACGATGGAACACTCAAATTGCGTCGAGATTCAATACATCGTCCTCCAGCAGTCTTGTCTCCAAGGGGATATTGCTGTCTCGGGCACAATATGATCCTTCTCCTGTGAGTCTAGATTTTCGAATCCGACGCAAAAATGATAGTGAATTGCAACGTTCAGCGCCTCCTAATGACGACAGAAGACTCAAATTGCGTCGGCATTCAATACATCGTCCACCAGCCGATTTGTCTCCAAGGGGATATTGCTGGCTCGGGGACCAAATGGTTAGTTAGCTGTGAGTCTAGATTTTCGAATCCGACGAAAAACTGATAGTTAATTGTAACATTCAGGGCCTCCTAATGACGATGGAATACTCAAATTGCGTCGCGATCCAATACATCGTCCTCCAGCCGACTTGTCTCCAAAGGTCTAATGCTGCCTCGGGCACTTTATGGTCGTTCTCTTGTAAGTCTAGATTTACGAATCCGACGCCAAAATGATAGTTAATTGTAACGTTCAGGGCCGCCTAATGACGATGGAACTCTCAAATTGCGTCGAGATTCAATACATCGTCCTCCAGCCGACTTGTCTCCAAGGGTCTATTGCTGCCTCGGGCACCTTACGGTCGTTCTCCTGTGAGTCTAGATTTTCGTATCCGACCTAAAAATGATAGTTAATTATAACGTTCAGGGCCTTCTAATGACGATGGAACACTCAAATTGCGTCGAGATTCAATACATCGGCCTCCAGCCGACTTGTCACCAAGGGTCTATTGCTGCCTCGGGCACCTTATGGTCGTTCTCCTGTGAGTCTAGATTTTCGAATCCGACGCAAAAATGATTGTTAATTGTAACGTTCAGGGCCTTCTAATGACGATGGAACACTCAAATTGCGTCGAGATTCAATACACGGTCCTCCAGCCGACTTGTCTCCAAGGGGATATTGCTGTCTCGGTCACAATATGATCTTTCTCCTGTGAGTCTAGATTTTCGAATCCGACGCAAAAATGATAGTGAATTGAAACGTTCAGCGCCTCCTAATGACGATGGAACACTCAAATTGCGTCGAGATTCAATACATCGGCCTCCAGCCGATTTGTCACCAGGGGTCAATTGCTGCCTCGGGCACCTTATGGTCGTTCTCCTGTGAGTTTAGATTATCGAATTCGACGCAAAAATGAATGTTAATTGTAACGTTCAGGGCCTCCTTATGCCGATGGAACACTCAAATTGCGTCGAGATTCAATACATCGGCCTCCAGCCGACTTGTCTCCAAGGGTCTATTGCTGCCTCCTGCACCTTATGGTCGTTCTCCTGTGAGTCTAGATTTTCGAATCCGACGCAAAAATGATAGTAAATTGTAACTTTCAGCGCCTCCTAATGACGATAGAAGACTCAAATTGCGTCGGGATTCAATACATCGTCCTCCAGCCGATTTGTCTCCAAGGGGATATTGCTGCCTCGGGCACCAAATGGTTCGTCTGCTGTGAGTCTAGATTTTCGAATCAGACGAAAAACTGATAGTTAATTGTAACATTCAGGGCCTCCTAATGACGATGGAACACTCAAATTGCGTCGCGATCCAATACATCGTCCTCCAGCCGACTTGTCTCCAAGGGTGTAATGCTGCCTCAGGCACTTTATGGTCGTTCTCTTGTAAGTCTAGATTTACGAATCCGACGCCAAAATGATAGTGAATTGTAATGTTCAGCGCCTCCTAATGACGATAGAAGACTCAAATTGCGTCGAGATTCAATACATCGTCCTCCAGCCGACTTGTCTCCAAGGGGATATTGCTGTCTCGTTCACAATATGATCTTTCTCCTGTGAGTCTAGATTTTCGAATCCGACTCAAAAATGATAGTGAATTGTATCGTTCAGCGCCTCCTAATGACGATAGAAGACTAAAATTGCGTCGAGATTCAATACATCGTCCTCCAGCCGATTAGTCTCCAAGGGGTATATTGCTGTCTCAAGCACCGTATGAACTTCTCCTGTGAGTAGATTTTCGAATCCGACGCGAAACTGATAGTTAATTGTAAGGCTCAGGGCCTCCTAATGACGATGGAACACTCAAATTGCGTCGCGATCCAATACATCATCCTCCAGCGGACTTGTCTCCAAGGGTCTAATGCTACCTCGGGCACTTTATGGTCGTTCTCTTGTAAGTCTAGATTTACGAATCCGACGCAAAAATGATAGTTAATTGTAACGTTCAGTGCCGCCTAATGACGATGGAACTCTCAAATTGCGTCGAGATTCAATACATCGTCCTCCAGCCGACTTGTCTCCAAGGGTCTATTGCTGCCTCGGGCACCTTATGGTCGTTCTCCTGTGTGTCTAGATTTTCGTATCCGACGCAAAAATGATAGTTAATTGTAACGTTCAGGGCCTTCTAATGACGATGGAACACTCAAATTGCGTCGAGATTCAATACATCGGCCTCCAGCCGACTTGTCTCCAAGGGGATATCGCTGCCTCGGGCACCACATGGTCCTTCTCCTGTGAGTCTAGATTTTCGAATCCGACGCAAAAATGGTAGTGAATTGTAACGTTCAGCGCCTCCTAATGACTATAGAAGACTCAAATTGCGTCGCGATCCAATACATCGTCCTCCAGCCGACTTGTCTCCAAGGGTCTACTGCTGCCTCGGGCACCTTATGGTCGTTCTCTTGTAAGTCTAGATTTACGAATCCGACGCCAAAATGATAGTTAATTGTAACGTTCAGTGCCGCCTAATGACGATGGAACTCTCAAATTGCGTCGAGATTCAATACATCGTCCTCCAGCCGATTTGTCTCCAAGGGGATATTGCTGCCTCGGGCACCAAATGGTTCGTCTGCTGTGAGTCTAGATTTTCGAATCCGACGAAAAACTGATAGTTAATTGTAACATTCAGGGCCTCCTAATGACGATGGAACACTCAAATTGCGTCGCGAGCCAATACATCGTCCTCCAGCCGACTTGTCTCCAAGGGTCTAATGCTACCTCGGGCACTTTATGGTCGTTCTCTTGTAAGTCTAGATTTACGAATCCGACGCAAAAATGATAGTTAATTGTAACGTTCAGTGCCGCCTAATGACGATGGAACTCTCAAATTGCGTCGAGATTCAATACATCGTCCTCCAGCCGACTTGTCGCCAAGGGTCTATTGCTGCCTCGGGCACCTTATGGTCGTTCTCCTGTGAGTCTAGATTTTCGAATCCGACGCAAAAATGATAGTTAATTGTAACGTTCAGGGCCTTCTAATGACGATGGAACACTCAAATTGCGTCGAGATTCAATACATCGTCCTCCAGCCGACTTGTCTCCAAGGGGATATTGCTGTCTCGGGGACCAAATGGTTCGTCTGCTGTGAGTCTAGATTTTCGAATCCGACGAAAAACTGATAGTTAATTGTAACATTCAGGGCCTCCTAATGACGATGACACACTCAAATTGCGTCGCGATCCAATACATCGGCCTCCAGCCGACTTGTCACCAAGGGTCTATTGCTGCCTCGGGCACCTTATGGTCGTTCTCCTGTTAGTCTAGATTTTCGAATCCGACGCAAAAATGATAGTTAATTGTAACGTTCAGGGCCTTCTAATGACGATGGAACACTCAAATTGCGTCGCGATCCAATACATCGGCCTCCAGCCGACTTGTCTCCAAGGGTCTATTGCTGCCTCGGGCACCTTATGGTCGTTCTCCTGTGAGTCTAGATTTTCGAATCCGACGCAAAAATGATAGTTAATTGTAACGTTCAGGGCCTTCTAATGACGATGGAACACTCAAATTGCGTCGAGATTCAATACATCGTCCTCCAGCCGACTTGTCTCCAAGGGGATATTGCTGTCTCGGGCACAATATGATCTTTCTCCTGTGAGTCTAGATTTTCGAATCCGACGCCAAAATGATAGTGAATTGTAACGTTCAGCGCCTCCTAATGACGATAGAAGACTAAAATTGCGTCGAGATTCAATACATCGTCCTCCAGCCGATTAGTCTCCAAGGGGTATATTGCTGTCTCAAGCACCGTATGAACTTCTCCTGTGAGTAGATTTTCGAATCCGACGCGAAACTGATAGTTAATTGTAAGGCTCAGGGCCTCCTAATGACGATGGAACACTCATTTTGCGTCGCGATCCAATACATCGTCCTCCAGCCGACTTGTCGCCAAGGGTCTATTGCTGCCTCGGGCACCTTATGTTCGTTCTCCTGTGAGTCTAGATTTTCGAATCCGACGCAAAAATGATAGTTAATTGTAACGTTCAGGGCCTTCTAATGACGATGGAAAACTCAAATTGCGTCGAGATTCAATACATCGTCCTCCAGCCGACTTGTCTCCAAGGGGATATTGCTGTCTCGGTCACAATATGATCTTTTTCCTGTGAGTCTAGATTTTCGAATCCGACGCAAAAATGATAGTGAACTGAAACGTTCAGCGCCTCCTAATGACGATGGAACACTCAAATTGCGTCGAGATTCAATTCATCGGCCTCCAGCCGACTTGTCTCCAAGGGTCTATTGCTGCCTCGGGCACCTTATGGTCGTTCTCCTGTGAGTCTATATTTTCGAATCCGACGCAAAAATGATAGTTAATTGTAACGTTCAGGGCCTTCTAATGACGATGGAACACTCAAATTGCGTCGAGATTCAATACATCGTCCTCCAGCCGACTTGTCTCCAAGGGGATATTGCTGTCTCGGTCACAATATGATCTTTCTCCTGTGAGTCTAGATTTTCGAATCCGACGCAAAAATGATAGTGAATTGAAACGTTCAGCGCCTCCTAATGACGATGGAACCCTCAAATTGCGTCGAGATTCAATTCATCGGCCTCCAGCCGACTTGTCACCAGGGGTCTATTGCTGCCTCGGGCACCTTATGGTCGTTCTCCTGTGAGTCTAGATTTTCAAATCCGACGCAAAAATGATAGTTAATTGTAACGTTCAGGGCCTTCTAATGACGATGGAACACTCAAATTGCGTCGAGATTCAATACATCGTCCTCCAGCCGACTTGCCTCCAAGGGGATATTGCTGTCTCGGGCACAATTTGATCCTTCTCCTGTGAGTCTAGATTTTCGAATCCGACGCAAATATGATAGTGAATTGTAACGTTCAGCGCCTCCTAATGACGATAGAAGACTCAAATTGCGTCGAGATTCAATACATCGTCCTCCAGCCGATTAGTCTCCAAGGGGTATATTGCTGTCCCAAGCACCGTATGAACTTCTCCTGTGAGTAGATTTTCGAATCCGACGCGAAACTGATAGTTAATTGTAAGGCTCAGGGCCTCCTAATGACGATGGAACACTCATTTTGCGTCGCGATCCAATACATCGTCCTCCAGCCGACTTGTCGCCAAGGGTCTATTGCTGCCTCGGGCACCTTATGGTCGTTCTCCTGTGAGTCTAGATTTTCGAATCCGACGCAAAAATGATAGTTAATTGTAACGTTCAGGGCCTTCTAATGACGATGGAACACTCAAATTGCGTCGAGATTCTATACATCGTCCTCCAGCCGACTTGTCTCCAAGGGGATATTGCTGTCTCGGTCACAATATGATCTTTTTCCTGTGAGTCTAGATTTTCGAATCCGACGCAAAAATGATAGTGAATTGAAACGTTCAGCGCCTCCTAATGACGATGGAACACTCAAATTGCGTCGAGATTCAATTCATCGGCCTCCAGCCGACTTGTCTCCAAGGGTCTATTGCTGCCTCGGGCACCTTATGGTCGTTCTCCTGTGAGTCTATATTTTCGAATCCGACGCAAAAATGATAGTTAATTGTAACGTTCAGCGCCTCCTAATGACGATAGAAGACTCAAATTGCGTCGAGATTCAATACATCGTCCTCCAGCCGATTAGTCTCCAAGGGGTATATTGCTGTCTCAAGCACCGTATGAACTTCTCCTGTGAGTAGATTTTCGAATCCGACGCGAAACTGATAGTTAATTGTAAGGCTCAGGGCCTCCTAATGACGATGGAACACTCATTTTGCGTCGCGATCCAATACATCGTCCTCCAGCCGACTTGTCGCCAAGGGTCTATTGCTGCCTCGGGCACCTTATGGTCGTTCTCCTGTGAGTCTAGATTTTCGAATCCGACGCAAAAATGATAGTTAATTGTAACGTTCAGGGCCTTCTAATGACGATGGAACACTCAAATTGCGTCGAGATTCTATACATCGTCCTCCAGCCGACTTGTCTCCAAGGGGATATTGCTGTCTCGGGCACCAAATGGTTCGTCTGCTGTGAGTCTGGTTTTCGAATCCGACGAAAAACTGATAGTTAATTGTAACATTCAGGGCCTCCTAATGACGATGACACACTCAAATTGCGTCGCGATCCAATACATCGGCCTCCAGCCGACTTGTCACCAAGGGTCTATTGCTGCCTCGGGCACCTTATGGTCGTTCTCCTGTGAGTCTACATTTTCGAATCCGACGCAAAAATGATAGTTAATTGTAACGTTCAGGGCCTTCTAATGACGATGGAACACTCAAATTGCGTCGCGATCCTAAACATCGGCCTCCAGCCGACTTGTCTCCAAGGGTCTATTGCTGCCTCGGAGACCTTATGGTCGTTCTCCTGTGAGTCTAGATTTTCGAATCCGACGCAAAAATCATAGTTAATTGTAACGTTGCGGGCCTTCTAATGACGATGGAACACTCAAATTGCGTCGAGATTCAATACATCGTCCACCAGCCTACTTGTCTCCAAGGGGATATCGCTGCCTCGGGCACCACATGGTCCTTCTCCTGTGAGTCTGGATTTTCGAATCCGACGCAAAAATGATAGTGAATTGTAACGTTCAGCGCCTCCTAATGACGATAGAAGTCTCAAATTGCGTCGGGATTCAATACATCGTCCTCCAGCCGATTTGTCTCCAAGGGGATATTGCTGCCTCGGGCACCATATGGTACTTCTGCTGTGAATCTAGATTTTTTCGAATCCGACGAAAAAATGATAGTTAATTGTAACGTTCAGGGCCTTCTAATGACGATGGAACACTAAAATTGCGTCGAGATTCAATACATTGGCCTCCAGCCGACTTGTCTCCAAGGGGATATTGCTGCCTCGGGGACCAAATGGTTAGTCTGCTGTGAGTCTAGATTTTCGAATCCGACGAAAAACTGATAGTTAATTGTAACGTTCAGGGCCTTCTTATGACGATGGAACACTCAAATTGCGTCGAGATTCAATACATCGGCCTCCAGCCGACTTGTCTCCAAGGGGATATTGCTGTCTCGGGCACAATATGATACTTCTCCTGTGAGTCTAGATTTTCGAATCCGACGCAAAAATGATAGTTAATTGTAACGTTCAGGGCCTTCTAATGACGATGGAACACTCAAATTGCGTCGCGATCCAATACATCGGCCTCCAGCCGACTTGTCTCCAAGGGTCCATTGCTGCCTCGGGCACCTTATGGTCGTTCTCCTGTGAGTCTAGATTTTCGAATCCGACGCAAAAATCATAGTTAATTGTAACGTTCAGGGCCTTCTAATGACGATGGAACACTCAAATTGCGTCGAGATTCAATACATCGTCCTCCAGCCTACTTGTCTCCAAGGGGATATCGCTGCCTCGGGCACCACATGGTCCTTCTCCTGTGAGTCTGGATTTTCGAATCCGACGCAAAAATGATAGTGAATTGTAACGTTCAGCGCCTCCTAATGACGATAGAAGTCTCAAATTGCGTCGGGATTCAATACATCGTCCTCCAGCCGATTTGTCTCCAAGGGGATATTGCTGCCTCGGGCACCATATGGTACTTCTGCTGTGAATCTAGATTTTTCGAATCCGACGAAAAAATGATAGTTAATAGTAACGTTCAGGGCCTTCTAATGACGATGGAACACTCAAATTGCGTCGAGATTCAATACATTGGCCTCCAGCCGACTTGTTTCCAAGGGGAAATCGCTGCCTCGCGCACCACATGGTCCTTCTCCTGTGAGTCTAGATTTTCGAATCCGACGCAAAAATGATAGTGAATTGTAACGTTCAGGTCCGCCTAATGACGATGGAACTCTCAAATTGCGTCGAGATTCAATACATCGTCCTCCAGCCGACTTGTCTCCAAGGGTCTATTGCTGCCTCGGGCACCTTATGGTCGTTCTCCTGTGTGTCCAGATTTCCGTATCCGACGCAAAAGTGATAGTTAATTGTAACGTTCAGGGCCTTCTAATGACGATGGAACACTAAAATTGCGTCGAGATTCAATACATCGGCCTCCAGCCGACTTGTCTCCAAGGGGATATTGCTGCCTCGGGCACGAAATGGTTCGTCTGCTGTGAGTCTAGATTTTCGAATCCGACGAAAAACTGATAGTTAATTGTAACGTTCAGGGCCTTCTTATGACGATGGAACACTCAAATTGCGTCGAGATTCAATACATCGTCCTCCAGCCGACTTGTCTCCAAGGGGATATTGCTGTCTCGGGCACAATATGATACTTCTCCTGTGAGTCTAGATTTTCGAATCCGACGCAAAATTGATAGTGAATTGTAACGTTCAGCGCCTCCTAATGACGATGGAATACTCAAATTGCGTCGCGATCCAATACATCGTCCTCCAGCCGAGTTGTCTCCAAAGGTCTAATGCTGCCTCGGGCACTTTATGGTCGTTCTCTTGTAAGTCTAGATTTACGAATCCGACGCCAAAATGATAGTTAATTGTAACGTTCAGGGCCGCCAAATGACGATGGAACTCTCAAATTACGTCGAGATTCAATACATCGTCCTCCAGCCGACTTGTCTCCAAGGGTCTATTGCTGCCTCGGGCACCTTACGGTCGTTCTCCTGTGAGTCTAGATTTTCGTATCCGACCTAAAAATGATAGTTAATTATAACGTTCAGGGCCTTCTAATGACGATGGAACACTCAAATTGCGTCGAGATTCAATACATCGGCCTCCAGCCAACTTGTCACCAAGGGTCTATTGCTGCCTCGGGCACCTTATGGTCGTTCTCCTGTGAGTCTAGATTTTCGAATCCGACGCAAAAATGATAGTTAATTGTAACGTTCAGGGCCTTCTAATGACGATGGAACACTCAAATTGCGTCGAGATTCAATACGTCGTCCTCCAGCCTTCTTGTCTCCAAGGGGATATTGCTGTCTCGGTCACAATATGATCTTTCTCCTGTGAGTCTAGATTTTCGAATCCGACGCAAAAATGATAGTGAATTGAAACGTTCAGCGCCTCCTAATGACGATGGAACACTCAAATTGCGTCGAGATTCAATACATCGGCCTCCAGCCGATTTGTCACCAGGGGTCAATTGCTGCCTCGGGCACCTTATGGTCGTTCTCCTGTGAGTCTAGATTTTCAAATCCGACGCAAAAATGATAGTTAATTGTAACGTTCAGGGCCTTCTAATGACGATGGAACACTCAAATTGCGTCGAGATTCAATACATCGTCCTCCAGCCGTCTTGTCTCCAAGGGGATATTGCTGTCTCGGTCACAATATGATCTTTCTCCTGTGAGTCTAGATTTTCGAATCCGACGCAAAAATGATAGTGAATTGAAACGTTCAGCGCCTCCTAATGACGATGGAACGCTCAAATTGCGTCGAGATTCAATACATCGGCCTCCAGCCGACTTGTCACCAGGGGTCTATTGCTGCCTCGGGCACCTTATGGTCGTTCTCCTGTGAGTCTAGATTTTCAAATCCGACGCAAAAATGATAGTTAATTGTAACGTTCAGGGCCTTCTAATGACGATGGAACACTCAAATTGCGTCGAGATTCAATACATCGTCCTCCAGCCGACTTGTCTCCAAGGGGATATTGCTGTCTCGGGCACTATTTGATCCTTCTCCTGTGAGTCTAGATTTTCGAATCCGACGCAAAAATGATAGTGAATTGTAACGTTCAGCGCCTCCTAATGACGATAGAAGACTCAAATTGCGTCGAGATTCAATACATCGTCCTCCAGCCGATTAGTCTCCAAGGGGTATATTGCTGTCTCAAGCACCGTATGAACTTCTCCTGTGAGTAGATTTTCGAATCCTACGCGAAACTGATAGTTAATTGTAAGGCTCAGGGCCTCCTAATGACGATGGAACACTCATTTTGCGTCGCGATCCAATACATCGTCCTCCAGCCGACTTGTCGCCAAGGGTCTATTGCTGCCTCGGGCACCTTACGGTCGTTCTCCTGTGAGTCTAGATTTTCGAAACCGACGCAAAAATGATAGTTAATTGTAACGTTCTGGGCCTTCTAATGACGATGGAACACTCAAATTGCGTCGAGATTCAATACATCGTCCTCCAGCCGACTTGTCTCCAAGGGGATATTGCTGTCTCGGGCACCAAATGGTTCGTCTGCTGTGAGTCTAGATTTTCGAATCCGACGAAAAAATCATAGTTAATTTGAACGTTCAGGGCCTTCTAATGACGATGGAACACTCAAATTGCGTCGAGATTCAATACATCGTCCTCCAGCCGACTTGTCTCCAAGGGGATATTGCTGTCTCGGGCACAATATGATCTTTCTCCTGTAAGTCTAGAATTTCGAATCCGACGCAAAAATGATAGTGAATTGTAACGTTCAGCGCCTCCTAATGACGATAGAAGTCTCAAATTGCGTCGGGATTCAATACATCGTCCTCCAGCCGATTTGTCTCCAAGGGGATATTGCTGCCTCGGGCACCATATGGTACTTCTGCTGTGAATCTAGATTTTTCGAATCCGACGAAAAAATGATAGTTAATAGTAACGTTCAGGGCCTTCTAATGACGATGGAACACTCAAATTGCGTCGAGATTCAATACATTGGCCTCCAGCCGAATTGTTTCCAAGGGGATATCGCTGCCTCGCGCACCACATGGTGCTTCTCCTGTGAGTCTAGATTTTCGAATCCGACGCAAAAATGATAGTGAATTGTAACGTTCAGGTCCGCCTAATGACGATGGAACTCTCAAATTGCGTCGAGATTCAATACATCGTCCTCCAGCCGACTTGTCTCCAAGGGGATATTGCTGTCTCGGGCACAATATGATCCTTCTCCTGTGAGTCTAGATTTTCGAATCCGACGCAAAAATGATAGTGAA
This sequence comes from Schistocerca serialis cubense, assembly GCF_023864345.2. Lineage (NCBI taxonomy): Eukaryota > Metazoa > Arthropoda > Insecta > Orthoptera > Acrididae > Schistocerca > Schistocerca serialis. The sequence goes on from NC_064647.1 coordinate 2,986,904, forward strand.
TTGTAACGTTCAGCGCCTCCTAATGACGATAGAAGACTCAAATTGCGTCGGCATTCAATACATCGTCCTCCAGCCGATTTGTCTCCAAGGGGATATTGCTGCCTCGGGGACCAAATGGTTAGTCTGCTGTGAGTCTAGATTTTCGAATCCGACGAAAAACTGATAGTTAATTGTAACATTCAGGGCCTCCTAATGACGATGGAATACTCAAATTGCGTCGCGATACAATACATCGTCCTCCAGCCGACTTGTCTCCAAAGGTCTAATGCTGCCTCGGGCACTTTATGGTCGTTCTCTTGTAAGTCTAGATTTACGAATCCGACGCCAAAATGATAGTTAATTGTAACGTTCAGGGCCGCCTAATGACGATGGAACTCTCAAATTGCGTCGAGATTCAATACATCGTCCTCCAGCCGACTTGTCTCCAAGGGTCTATTGCTGCCTCGGGCACCTTATGGTCGTTCTCCTGTGAGTCTAGATTTTCGTATCCGACCTAAAAATGATAGTTAATTATAACGTTCAGGGCCTTCTAATGACGATGGAACACTCAAATTGCGTCGAGATTCAATACATCGGCCTCCAGCCGACTTGTCACCAAGGGTCTATTGCTGCCTCGGGCACCTTATGGTCGTTCTCCTGTGAGTCTAGATTTTCGAATCCGACGCAAAAATGATAGTTAATTGTAACGTTCAGGGCCTTCTAATGACGATGGAACACTCAAATTGCGTCGAGATTCAATACATCGTCCTCAAGCCGACTTGTCTCCAAGGGGATATTGCTGTCTCGGTCACAATATGATCTTTCTCCTGTGAGTCTAGATTTTCGAATCCGACGCAAAAATGATAGTGAATTGAAACGTTCAGCGCCTCCTAATGACGATGGAACACTCAAATTGCGTCGAGATTCAATACATCGGCCTCCAGCCGACTTGTCTCCAGGGGTCAATTGCTGCCTCGGGCACCTTATGGTCGTTCTCCTGTGAGTCTAGATTTTCAAATCCGACGCAAAAATGATAGTTAATTGTAACGTTCAGGGCCTTCTAATGACGATGGAACACTCAAATTGCGTAGAGATTCAATACATCGGCCTTCAGCCGACTTGTCTCCAAGGGTCTATTGCTGCCTCGGGCACCTTATGGTCGTTCTCCTGTGAGTTTAGATTATCGAATTCGACGCAAAAATGAATGTTAATTGTAACGTTCAGGGCCTCCTAATGCCGATGGAACACTCAAATTGCGTCGAGATTCAATACATCGGCCTCCAGCCGACTTGTCTCCAAGGGGCTGTTGCTGCCTCGGGCACCTTATGGTCGTTCTCCTGTGAGTTTAGATTATCGAATCCGACGCAAGAATGATAGTTAATTTTAACGTTCAGGGCCTCCTAATGCCGATGGAACACTCAAATTGCGTCGAGATTCAATACATCGGCCTCCAGCCGACTTGTCTCCAAGGGTCTATTGCTGCCTCGGGCACCTTATGGTCGTTCTCCTGTGAGTCTAGATTTTCGAATCCGACGCAAAAATGATAGTGAATTGTAACGTTCAGCGCCTCCTAATGACGATAGAAGACTCAAATTGCGTCGGGATTCAATACATCGTCCTCCAGCCGATTTGGCTCCAAGGGGATATTGCTGCCTCGGGCACCAAATGGTTCGTCTGCTGTGAGTCTAGATTTTCGAATCCGACGAAAAACTGATAGTTAATTGTAACATTCAGGGCCTCCTAATGACGATGGAACACTCACATTGCTTCGCGATCCAATACATCGTCCTCCAGCCGACTTGTCTCCAAGGGTGTAATGCTGCCTCAGGCACTTTATGGTCGTTCTCTTGTAAGTCTAGATTTACGAATCCGACGCCAAAATGATAGTGAATTGTAACGTTCAGCGCCTCCTAATGACGATAGAAGACTCAAATTGCGTCGAGATTCAATACATCGTCCTCCAACCGACTTGTCTCCAAGGGTCTATTGCTGCCTCGGGCACCTTATGGTCGTTCTCCTGTGAGTCTATATTTTCGAATCCGACGCAAAAATGATAGTTAATTGTAACGTTCAGGGCCTTCTAATGACGATGGAACACTCAAATTGCGTCGAGATTCAATACATCGTCCTCCAGCCGACTTGTCTCCAAGGGGATATTGCTGTCTCGGTCACAATATAATCTTTCTCCTGTGAGTCTAGATTTTCGAATCCGACGCAAAAATGATAGTGAATTGAAACGTTCAGCGCCTCCTAATGACGATGGAACACTCAAATTGCGTCGAGATTCAATACATCGGCCTCCAGCCGACTTGTCACCAGGGGTCTATTGCTGCCTCGGGCACCTTATGGTCGTTCTCCTGTGAGTCTAGATTTTCAAATCCGACGCAAAAATGATAGTTAATTGTAACGTTCAGGGCCTTCTAATGACGATGGAACACTCAAATTGCGTCGAGATTCAATACATCGTCCTCCAGCCGACTTGTCTCCAAGGGGAATTTGCTGTCTCGGGCACAATTTGATCCTTCTCCTGTGAGTCTAGATTTTCGAATCCGACGCAAAAATGATAGTGAATTGTAACGTTCAGCGCCTCCTAATGACGATAGAAGACTCAAATTGCGTCGAGATTCAATACATCGTCCTCCAGCCGATTAGTCTCCAAGGGGTATATTGCTGTCTCAAGCACCGTATGAACTTCTCCTGTGAGTAGATTTACGAATCCGACGCGAAACTGATAGTTAATTGTAAGGCTCAGGGCCTCCTAATGACGATGGAACACTCAAATTGCGTCGCGATCCAATACATCATCCTCCAGCGGACTTGTCTCCAAGGGTCTAATGCTACCTCGGGCACTTTATGGTCGTTCTCTTGTAAGTCTAGATTTACGAATCCGACGCAAAAATGATAGTTAATTGTAACGTTCAGTGCCGCCTAATGACGATGGAACTCTCAAATTGCGTCGAGATTCAATACATCGTCCTCCAGCCGACTTGTCTCCAAGGGTCTATTGCTGCCTCGGGCACCTTATGGTCGTTCTCCTGTGTGTCTAGATTTTCGTATCCGACGCAAAAATGATAGTTAATTGTTACGTTCAGGGCCTTCTAATGACGATGGAACACTCAAATTGCGTCGAGATTCAATACATCGGCCTCCAGCCGACTTGTCTCCAAGGGGATATCGCTGCCTCGGGCACCACATGGTCCTTCTCCTGTGAGTCTAGATTTTCGAATCCGACGCAAAAATGGTAGTGAATTGTAACGTTCAGCGCCTCCTAATGACTATAGAAGACTCAAATTGCGTCGCGATCCAATACATCGTCCTCCAGCCGACTTGTCTCCAAGGGTCTACTGCTGCCTCGGGCACCTTATGGTCGTTCTCTTGTAAGTCTAGATTTACGAATCCGACGCCAAAATGATAGTTAATTGTAACGTTCAGTGCCGCCTAATGACGATGGAACTCTCAAATTGCGTCGAGATTCAATACATCGTCCTCCAGCCGATTTGTCTCCAAGGGGATATTGCTGCCTCGGGCACCAAATGGTTCGTCTGCTGTGAGTCTAGATTTTCGAATCCGACGAAAAACTGATAGTTAATTGTAACATTCAGGGCCTCCTAATGACGATGGAACACTCAAATTGCGTCGCGAGCCAATACATCGTCCTCCAGCCGACTTGTCTCCAAGGGTCTAATGCTACCTCGGGCACTTTATGGTCGTTCTCTTGTAAGTCTAGATTTACGAATCCGACGCAAAAATGATAGTTAATTGTAACGTTCAGTGTCGCCTAATGACGATGGAACTCTCAAATTGCGTCGAGATTCAATACATCGTCCTCCAGCCGACTTGTCGCCAAGGGTCTATTGCTGCCTCGGGCACCTTATGGTCGTTCTCCTGTGAGTCTAGATTTTCGAATCCGACGCAAAAATGATAGTTAATTGTAACGTTCAGGGCCTTCTAATGACGATGGAACACTCAAATTGCGTCGAGATTCAATACATCGTCCTCCAGCCGACTTGTCTCCAAGGGGATATTGCTGTCTCGGGGACCAAATGGTTCGTCTGCTGTGAGTCTAGATTTTCGAATCCGACGAAAAACTGATAGTTAATTGTAACATTCAGGGCCTCCTAATGACGATGACACACTCAAATTGCGTCGCGATCCAATACATCGGCCTCCAGCCGACTTGTCACCAAGGGTCTATTGCTGCCTCGGGCACCTTATGGTCGTTCTCCTGTTAGTCTAGATTTTCGAATCCGACGCAAAAATGATAGTTAATTGTAACGTTCAGGGCCTTCTAATGACGATGGAACACTCAAATTGCGTCGAGATTCAATACATCGTCCTCCAGCCGACTTGTCTCCAAGGGGATATTGCTGTCTCGGGCACAATATGATCTTTCTCCTGTGAGTCTAGATTTTCGAATCCGACGCCAAAATGATAGTGAATTGTAACGTTCAGCGCCTCCTAATGACGATAGAAGACTAAAATTGCGTCGAGATTCAATACATCGTCCTCCAGCCGATTAGTCTCCAAGGGGTATATTGCTGTCTCAAGCACCGTATGAACTTCTCCTGTGAGTAGATTTTCGAATCCGACGCGAAACTGATAGTTAATTGTAAGGCTCAGGGCCTCCTAATGACGATGGAACACTCATTTTGCGTCGCGATCCAATACATCGTCCTCCAGCCGACTTGTCGCCAAGGGTCTATTGCTGCCTCGGGCACCTTATGGTCGTTCTCCTGTGAGTCTAGATTTTCGAATCCGACGCAAAAATGATAGTTAATTGTAACGTTCAGGGCCTTCTAATGACGATGGAAAACTCAAATTGCGTCGAGATTCAATACATCGTCCTCCAGCCGACTTGTCTCCAAGGGGATATTGCTGTCTCGGTCACAATATGATCTTTTTCCTGTGAGTCTAGATTTTCGAATCCGACGCAAAAATGATAGTGAACTGAAACGTTCAGCGCCTCCTAATGACGATGGAACACTCAAATTGCGTCGAGATTCAATTCATCGGCCTCCAGCCGACTTGTCTCCAAGGGTCTATTGCTGCCTCGGGCACCTTATGGTCGTTCTCCTGTGAGTCTATATTTTCGAATCCGACGCAAAAATGATAGTTAATTGTAACGTTCAGGGCCTTCTAATGACGATGGAACACTCAAATTGCGTCGAGATTCAATACATCGTCCTCCAGCCGACTTGTCTCCAAGGGGATATTGCTGTCTCGGTCACAATATGATCTTTCTCCTGTGAGTCTAGATTTTCGAATCCGACGCAAAAATGATAGTGAATTGAAACGTTCAGCGCCTCCTAATGACGATGGAACCCTCAAATTGCGTCGAGATTCAATTCATCGGCCTCCAGCCGACTTGTCACCAGGGGTCTATTGCTGCCTCGGGCACCTTATGGTCGTTCTCCTGTGAGTCTAGATTTTCAAATCCGACGCAAAAATGATAGTTAATTGTAACGTTCAGGGCCTTCTAATGACGATGGAACACTCAAATTGCGTCGAGATTCAATACATCGTCCTCCAGCCGACTTGCCTCCAAGGGGATATTGCTGTCTCGGGCACAATTTGATCCTTCTCCTGTGAGTCTAGATTTTCGAATCCGACGCAAATATGATAGTGAATTGTAACGTTCAGCGCCTCCTAATGACGATAGAAGACTCAAATTGCGTCGAGATTCAATACATCGTCCTCCAGCCGATTAGTCTCCAAGGGGTATATTGCTGTCCCAAGCACCGTATGAACTTCTCCTGTGAGTAGATTTTCGAATCCGACGCGAAACTGATAGTTAATTGTAAGGCTCAGGGCCTCCTAATGACGATGGAACACTCATTTTGCGTCGCGATCCAATACATCGTCCTCCAGCCGACTTGTCGCCAAGGGTCTATTGCTGCCTCGGGCACCTTATGGTCGTTCTCCTGTGAGTCTAGATTTTCGAATCCGACGCAAAAATGATAGTTAATTGTAACGTTCAGGGCCTTCTAATGACGATGGAACACTCAAATTGCGTCGAGATTCTATACATCGTCCTCCAGCCGACTTGTCTCCAAGGGGATATTGCTGTCTCGGTCACAATATGATCTTTTTCCTGTGAGTCTAGATTTTCGAATCCGACGCAAAAATGATAGTGAATTGAAACGTTCAGCGCCTCCTAATGACGATGGAACACTCAAATTGCGTCGAGATTCAATTCATCGGCCTCCAGCCGACTTGTCTCCAAGGGTCTATTGCTGCCTCGGGCACCTTATGGTCGTTCTCCTGTGAGTCTATATTTTCGAATCCGACGCAAAAATGATAGTTAATTGTAACGTTCAGGGCCTTCTAATGACGATGGAACACTCAAATTGCGTCGAGATTCAATACATCGTCCTCCAGCCGACTTGCCTCCAAGGGGATATTGCTGTCTCGGGCACAATTTGATCCTTCTCCTGTGAGTCTAGATTTTCGAATCCGACGCAAATATGATAGTGAATTGTAACGTTCAGCGCCTCCTAATGACGATAGAAGACTCAAATTGCGTCGAGATTCAATACATCGTCCTCCAGCCGATTAGTCTCCAAGGGGTATATTGCTGTCTCAAGCACCGTATGAACTTCTCCTGTGAGTAGATTTTCGAATCCGACGCGAAACTGATAGTTAATTGTAAGGCTCAGGGCCTCCTAATGACGATGGAACACTCATTTTGCGTCGCGATCCAATACATCGTCCTCCAGCCGACTTGTCGCCAAGGGTCTATTGCTGCCTCGGGCACCTTATGGTCGTTCTCCTGTGAGTCTAGATTTTCGAATCCGACGCAAAAATGATAGTTAATTGTAACGTTCAGGGCCTTCTAATGACGATGGAACACTCAAATTGCGTCGAGATTCTATACATCGTCCTCCAGCCGACTTGTCTCCAAGGGGATATTGCTGTCTCGGGCACCAAATGGTTCGTCTGCTGTGAGTCTGGTTTTCGAATCCGACGAAAAACTGATAGTTAATTGTAACATTCAGGGCCTCCTAATGACGATGACACACTCAAATTGCGTCGCGATCCAATACATCGGCCTCCAGCCGACTTGTCACCAAGGGTCTATTGCTGCCTCGGGCACCTTATGGTCGTTCTCCTGTGAGTCTACATTTTCGAATCCGACGCAAAAATGATAGTTAATTGTAACGTTCAGGGCCTTCTAATGACGATGGAACACTCAAATTGCGTCGCGATCCTAAACATCGGCCTCCAGCCGACTTGTCTCCAAGGGTCTATTGCTGCCTCGGAGACCTTATGGTCGTTCTCCTGTGAGTCTAGATTTTCGAATCCGACGCAAAAATCATAGTTAATTGTAACGTTGCGGGCCTTCTAATGACGATGGAACACTCAAATTGCGTCGAGATTCAATACATCGTCCACCAGCCTACTTGTCTCCAAGGGGATATCGCTGCCTCGGGCACCACATGGTCCTTCTCCTGTGAGTCTGGATTTTCGAATCCGACGCAAAAATGATAGTGAATTGTAACGTTCAGCGCCTCCTAATGACGATAGAAGTCTCAAATTGCGTCGGGATTCAATACATCGTCCTCCAGCCGATTTGTCTCCAAGGGGATATTGCTGCCTCGGGCACCATATGGTACTTCTGCTGTGAATCTAGATTTTTTCGAATCCGACGAAAAAATGATAGTTAATTGTAACGTTCAGGGCCTTCTAATGACGATGGAACACTAAAATTGCGTCGAGATTCAATACATTGGCCTCCAGCCGACTTGTCTCCAAGGGGATATTGCTGCCTCGGGGACCAAATGGTTAGTCTGCTGTGAGTCTAGATTTTCGAATCCGACGAAAAACTGATAGTTAATTGTAACGTTCAGGGCCTTCTTATGACGATGGAACACTCAAATTGCGTCGAGATTCAATACATCGGCCTCCAGCCGACTTGTCTCCAAGGGGATATTGCTGTCTCGGGCACAATATGATACTTCTCCTGTGAGTCTAGATTTTCGAATCCGACGCAAAAATGATAGTTAATTGTAACGTTCAGGGCCTTCTAATGACGATGGAACACTCAAATTGCGTCGCGATCCAATACATCGGCCTCCAGCCGACTTGTCTCCAAGGGTCTATTGCTGCCTCGGGCACCTTATGGTCGTTCTCCTGTGAGTCTAGATTTTCGAATCCGACGCAAAAATCATAGTTAATTGTAACGTTCAGGGCCTTCTAATGACGATGGAACACTCAAATTGCGTCGAGATTCAATACATCGTCCTCCAGCCTACTTGTCTCCAAGGGGATATCGCTGCCTCGGGCACCACATGGTCCTTCTCCTGTGAGTCTGGATTTTCGAATCCGACGCAAAAATGATAGTGAATTGTAACGTTCAGGTCCGCCTAATGACGATGGAACTCTCAAATTGCGTCGAGATTCAATACATCGTCCTCCAGCCGACTTGTCTCCAAGGGTCTATTGCTGCCTCGGGCACCTTATGGTCGTTCTCCTGTGTGTCCAGATTTCCGTATCCGACGCAAAAGTGATAGTTAATTGTAACGTTCAGGGCCTTCTAATGACGATGGAACACTAAAATTGCGTCGAGATTCAATACATCGGCCTCCAGCCGACTTGTCTCCAAGGGGATATTGCTGCCTCGGGCACGAAATGGTTCGTCTGCTGTGAGTCTAGATTTTCGAATCCGACGAAAAACTGATAGTTAATTGTAACGTTCAGGGCCTTCTTATGACGATGGAACACTCAAATTGCGTCGAGATTCAATACATCGTCCTCCAGCCGACTTGTCTCCAAGGGGATATTGCTGTCTCGGGCACAATATGATACTTCTCCTGTGAGTCTAGATTTTCGAATCCGACGCAAAATTGATAGTGAATTGTAACGTTCAGCGCCTCCTAATGACGATGGAATACTCAAATTGCGTCGCGATCCAATACATCGTCCTCCAGCCGAGTTGTCTCCAAAGGTCTAATGCTGCCTCGGGCACTTTATGGTCGTTCTCTTGTAAGTCTAGATTTACGAATCCGACGCCAAAATGATAGTTAATTGTAACGTTCAGGGCCGCCAAATGACGATGGAACTCTCAAATTACGTCGAGATTCAATACATCGTCCTCCAGCCGACTTGTCTCCAAGGGTCTATTGCTGCCTCGGGCACCTTACGGTCGTTCTCCTGTGAGTCTAGATTTTCGTATCCGACCTAAAAATGATAGTTAATTATAACGTTCAGGGCCTTCTAATGACGATGGAACACTCAAATTGCGTCGAGATTCAATACATCGGCCTCCAGCCAACTTGTCACCAAGGGTCTATTGCTGCCTCGGGCACCTTATGGTCGTTCTCCTGTGAGTCTAGATTTTCGAATCCGACGCAAAAATGATAGTTAATTGTAACGTTCAGGGCCTTCTAATGACGATGGAACACTCAAATTGCGTCGAGATTCAATACGTCGTCCTCCAGCCTTCTTGTCTCCAAGGGGATATTGCTGTCTCGGTCACAATATGATCTTTCTCCTGTGAGTCTAGATTTTCGAATCCGACGCAAAAATGATAGTGAATTGAAACGTTCAGCGCCTCCTAATGACGATGGAACACTCAAATTGCGTCGAGATTCAATACATCGGCCTCCAGCCGATTTGTCACCAGGGGTCAATTGCTGCCTCGGGCACCTTATGGTCGTTCTCCTGTGAGTCTAGATTTTCAAATCCGACGCAAAAATGATAGTTAATTGTAACGTTCAGGGCCTTCTAATGACGATGGAACACTCAAATTGCGTCGAGATTCAATACATCGTCCTCCAGCCGTCTTGTCTCCAAGGGGATATTGCTGTCTCGGTCACAATATGATCTTTCTCCTGTGAGTCTAGATTTTCGAATCCGACGCAAAAATGATAGTGAATTGAAACGTTCAGCGCCTCCTAATGACGATGGAACGCTCAAATTGCGTCGAGATTCAATACATCGGCCTCCAGCCGACTTGTCACCAGGGGTCTATTGCTGCCTCGGGCACCTTATGGTCGTTCTCCTGTGAGTCTAGATTTTCAAATCCGACGCAAAAATGATAGTTAATTGTAACGTTCAGGGCCTTCTAATGACGATGGAACACTCAAATTGCGTCGAGATTCAATACATCGTCCTCCAGCCGACTTGTCTCCAAGGGGATATTGCTGTCTCGGGCACTATTTGATCCTTCTCCTGTGAGTCTAGATTTTCGAATCCGACGCAAAAATGATAGTGAATTGTAACGTTCAGCGCCTCCTAATGACGATAGAAGACTCAAATTGCGTCGAGATTCAATACATCGTCCTCCAGCCGATTAGTCTCCAAGGGGTATATTGCTGTCTCAAGCACCGTATGAACTTCTCCTGTGAGTAGATTTTCGAATCCTACGCGAAACTGATAGTTAATTGTAAGGCTCAGGGCCTCCTAATGACGATGGAACACTCATTTTGCGTCGCGATCCAATACATCGTCCTCCAGCCGACTTGTCGCCAAGGGTCTATTGCTGCCTCGGGCACCTTACGGTCGTTCTCCTGTGAGTCTAGATTTTCGAAACCGACGCAAAAATGATAGTTAATTGTAACGTTCTGGGCCTTCTAATGACGATGGAACACTCAAATTGCGTCGAGATTCAATACATCGTCCTCCAGCCGACTTGTCTCCAAGGGGATATTGCTGTCTCGGGCACCAAATGGTTCGTCTGCTGTGAGTCTAGATTTTCGAATCCGACGAAAAAATCATAGTTAATTTGAACGTTCAGGGCCTTCTAATGACGATGGAACACTCAAATTGCGTCGAGATTCAATACATCGTCCTCCAGCCGACTTGTCTCCAAGGGGATATTGCTGTCTCGGGCACAATATGATCTTTCTCCTGTAAGTCTAGAATTTCGAATCCGACGCAAAAATGATAGTGAATTGTAACGTTCAGCGCCTCCTAATGACGATAGAAGTCTCAAATTGCGTCGGGATTCAATACATCGTCCTCCAGCCGATTTGTCTCCAAGGGGATATTGCTGCCTCGGGCACCATATGGTACTTCTGCTGTGAATCTAGATTTTTCGAATCCGACGAAAAAATGATAGTTAATAGTAACGTTCAGGGCCTTCTAATGACGATGGAACACTCAAATTGCGTCGAGATTCAATACATTGGCCTCCAGCCGACTTGTTTCCAAGGGGATATCGCTGCCTCGCGCACCACATGGTGCTTCTCCTGTGAGTCTAGATTTTCGAATCCGACGCAAAAATGATAGTGAATTGTAACGTTCAGGTCCGCCTAATGACGATGGAACTCTCAAATTGCGTCGAGATTCAATACATCGTCCTCCAGCCGACTTGTCTCCAAGGGGATATTGCTGTCTCGGGCACAATATGATCCTTCTCCTGTGAGTCTAGATTTTCGAATCCGACGCAAAAATGATAGTGAATTGTAACGTTCAGCGCCTCCTAATGACGATAGAAGACTCAAATTGCGTCGGCATTCAATACATCGTCCTCCAGCCGATTTGTCTCCAAGGGGATATTGCTGCCTCGGGGACCAAATGGTTAGTCTGCTGTGAGTCTAGATTTTCGAATCCGACGAAAAACTGATAGTTAATTGTAACATTCAGGGCCTCCTAATGACGATGGAATACTCAAATTGCGTCGCGATACAATACATCGTCCTCCAGCCGACTTGTCTCCAAAGGTCTAATGCTGCCTCGGGCACTTTATGGTCGTTCTCTTGTAAGTCTAGATTTACGAATCCGACGCCAAAATGATAGTTAATTGTAACGTTCAGGGCCGCCTAATGACGATGGAACTCTCAAATTGCGTCGAGATTCAATACATCGTCCTCCAGCCGACTTGTCTCCAAGGGTCTATTGCTGCCTCGGGCACCTTATGGTCGTTCTCCTGTGAGTCTAGATTTTCGTATCCGACCTAAAAATGATAGTTAATTATAACGTTCAGGGCCTTCTAATGACGATGGAACACTCAAATTGCGTCGAGATTCAATACATCGGCCTCCAGCCGACTTGTCACCAAGGGTCTATTGCTGCCTCGGGCACCTTATGGTCGTTCTCCTGTGAGTCTAGATTTTCGAATCCGACGCAAAAATGATAGTTAATTGTAACGTTCAGGGCCTTCTAATGACGATGGAACACTCAAATTGCGTCGAGATTCAATACATCGTCCTCAAGCCGACTTGTCTCCAAGGGGATATTGCTGTCTCGGTCACAATATGATCTTTCTCCTGTGAGTCTAGATTTTCGAATCCGACGCAAAAATGATAGTGAATTGAAACGTTCAGCGCCTCCTAATGACGATGGAACACTCAAATTGCGTCGAGATTCAATACATCGGCCTCCAGCCGACTTGTCTCCAGGGGTCAATTGCTGCCTCGGGCACCTTATGGTCGTTCTCCTGTGAGTCTAGATTTTCAAATCCGACGCAAAAATGATAGTTAATTGTAACGTTCAGGGCCTTCTAATGACGATGGAACACTCAAATTGCGTAGAGATTCAATACATCGGCCTTCAGCCGACTTGTCTCCAAGGGTCTATTGCTGTCTCGGGCACCTTATGGTCGTTCTCCTGTGAGTTTAGATTATCGAATTCGACGCAAAAATGAATGTTAATTGTAACGTTCAGGGCCTCCTAATGCCGATGGAACACTCAAATTGCGTCGAGATTCAATACATCGGCCTCCAGCCGACTTGTCTCCAAGGGGCTGTTGCTGCCTCGGGCACCTTATGGTCGTTCTCCTGTGAGTTTAGATTATCGAATCCGACGCAAGAATGATAGTTAATTTTAACGTTCAGGGCCTCCTAATGCCGATGGAACACTCAAATTGCGTCGAGATTCAATACATCGGCCTCCAGCCGACTTGTCTCCAAGGGTCTATTGCTGCCTCGGGCACCTTATGGTCGTTCTCCTGTGAGTCTAGATTTTCGAATCCGACGCAAAAATGATAGTGAATTGTAACGTTCAGCGCCTCCTAATGACGATAGAAGACTCAAATTGCGTCGGGATTCAATACATCGTCCTCCAGCCGATTTGGCTCCAAGGGGATATTGCTGCCTCGGGCACCAAATGGTTCGTCTGCTGTGAGTCTAGATTTTCGAATCCGACGAAAAACTGATAGTTAATTGTAACATTCAGGGCCTCCTAATGACGATGGAACACTCACATTGCTTCGCGATCCAATACATCGTCCTCCAGCCGACTTGTCTCCAAGGGTGTAATGCTGCCTCAGGCACTTTATGGTCGTTCTCTTGTAAGTCTAGATTTACGAATCCGACGCCAAAATGATAGTGAATTGTAACGTTCAGCGCCTCCTAATGACGATAGAAGACTCAAATTGCGTCGAGATTCAATACATCGTCCTCCAACCGACTTGTCTCCAAGGGTCTATTGCTGCCTCGGGCACCTTATGGTCGTTCTCCTGTGAGTCTATATTTTCGAATCCGACGCAAAAATGATAGTTAATTGTAACGTTCAGGGCCTTCTAATGACGATGGAACACTCAAATTGCGTCGAGATTCAATACATCGTCCTCCAGCCGACTTGTCTCCAAGGGGATATTGCTGTCTCGGTCACAATATAATCTTTCTCCTGTGAGTCTAGATTTTCGAATCCGACGCAAAAATGATAGTGAATTGAAACGTTCAGCGCCTCCTAATGACGATGGAACACTCAAATTGCGTCGAGATTCAATACATCGGCCTCCAGCCGACTTGTCACCAGGGGTCAATTGCTGCCTCGGGCACCTTATGGTCGTTCTCCTGTGAGTCTAGATTTTCAAATCCGACGCAAAAATGATAGTTAATTGTAACGTTCAGGGCCTTCTAATGACGATGGAACACTCAAATTGCGTCGAGATTCAATACATCGTCCTCCAGCCGACTTGTCTCCAAGGGGAATTTGCTGTCTCGGGCACAATTTGATCCTTCTCCTGTGAGTCTAGATTTTCGAATCCGACGCAAAAATGATAGTGAATTGTAACGTTCAGCGCCTCCTAATGACGATAGAAGACTCAAATTGCGTCGAGATTCAATACATCGTCCTCCAGCCGATTAGTCTCCAAGGGGTATATTGCTGTCTCAAGCACCGTATGAACTTCTCCTGTGAGTAGATTTACGAATCCGACGCGAAACTGATAGTTAATTGTAAGGCTCAGGGCCTCCTAATGACGATGGAACACTCATTTTGCGTCGCGATCCAATACATCGTCCTCCAGCCGACTTGTCGCCAAGGGTCTATTGCTGCCTCGGGCACCTTATGGTCGTTCTCCTGTGACTCTAGATTTTCGAAACCGACGCAAAAATGATAGTTAATTGTAACGTTCAGGGCCTTCTAATGACGATGGAACACTCAAATTGTCTCCAAGGGTCTATTGCTGCCTCGGGCACCTTATGGTCGTTCTCCAGTGAGTCTAGATTTTCGTATCCGACGCAAAAATGATAGTTAATTATAACGTTCAGGGCCTTCTAATGACGATGGAACACTCAAATTGCGTCGAGATTCAATACATCGGCCTCCAGCCGACTAGTCACCAAGGGTCTATTGCTGCCTCGGGCACCTTATGGTCGTTCTCCTGTGAGTCTAGATTTTCGAATCCGACGCAAAAATGATAGTTAATTGTAACGTTCAGGGCCTTCTAATGACGATGGAACACTCAAATTGCGTCGAGATTCAATACATCGTCCTCCAGCCGACTTGTCTCCAAGGGGATATTGCTGTCTCGGTCACAATATGATCTTTCTCCTGTGAGTCTAGATTTTCGAATCCGACGCAAAAATGATAGTGAATTGAAACGTTCAGCGCCTCCTAATGACGATGGAACACTCAAATTGCGTCGAGATTCAATACATCGGCCTCCAGCCGACTTGTCACCAGGGGTCAATTGCTGCCTCGGGCACCTTATGGTCGTTCTCCTGTGAGTCTAGATTTTCAAATCCGACGCAAAAATGAATGTTAATTGTAACGTTTAGGGCCTCCTAATGCCGATGGAACACTCAAATTGCGAAGAGATTCAATACATCGGCCTCCAGCCGACTTGTCTCCAAGGGTCTGTTGCTGCCTCGGGCACCTTATGGTCGTTCTCCTGTGAGTTTAGATTATCGAATCCGACGCAAGAATGATAGTTAATTTTAACGTTCAGGGCCCCCTAATGCCGATGGAACACTCAAATTGCGTCGAGATTCAATACATCGGCCTCCAGCCGACTTGTCTCCAAGGGTCCATTGCTGCCTCGGGCACCATATGGTCGTTCTCCTATGAGTCTAGATTTTCGAATCCGACGCAAAAATGATAGTGAATTGAAACGTTCAGCGCCTCCTAATGACGATGGAACACTCAAATTGCGTCGAGATTCAATACATCGGCCTCCAGCCGACTTGTCACCAGGGGTCAATTGCTGCCTCGGGCACCTTATGGTCGTTCTCCTGTGAGTCTAGATTTTCAAATCCGACGCAAAAATGATAGTTAATTGTAACGTTCAGGGCCTTCTAATGACGATGGAACACTCAAATTGCGTCGAGATTCAATACATCGTCCTCCAGCCGACTTGTCTCCAAGGGGATATTGCTGTCTCGGGCACTATTTGATCCTTCTCCTGTGAGTCTAGATTTTCGAATCCGACGCAAAAATGATAGTGAATTGTAACGTTCAGCGCCTCCTAATGACGATAGAAGACTCAAATTGCGTCGAGATTCAATACATCGTCCTCCAGCCGATTAGTCTCCAAGGGGTATATTGCTGTCTCAAGCACCGTATGAACTTCTCCTGTGAGTAGATTTTCGAATCCTACGCGAAACTGATAGTTAATTGTAAGGCTCAGGGCCTCCTAATGACGATGGAACACTCATTTTGCGTCGCGATCCAATACATCGTCCTCCAGCCGACTTGTCGCCAAGGGTCTATTGCTGCCTCGGGCACCTTACGGTCGTTCTCCTGTGAGTCTAGATTTTCGAAACCGACGCAAAAATGATAGTTAATTGTAACGTTCTGGGCCTTCTAATGACGATGGAACACTCAAATTGCGTCGAGATTCAATACATCGTCCTCCAGCCGACTTGTCTCCAAGGGGATATTGCTGTCTCGGGCACCAAATGGTTCGTCTGCTGTGAGTCTAGATTTTCGAATCCGACGAAAAAATCATAGTTAATTTGAACGTTCAGGGCCTTCTAATGACGATGGAACACTCAAATTGCGTCGAGATTCAATACATCGTCCTCCAGCCGACTTGTCTCCAAGGGGATATTGCTGTCTCGGGCACAATATGATCTTTCTCCTGTAAGTCTAGAATTTCGAATCCGACGCAAAAATGATAGTGAATTGTAACGTTCAGCGCCTCCTAATGACGATAGAAGTCTCAAATTGCGTCGGGATTCAATACATCGTCCTCCAGCCGATTTGTCTCCAAGGGGATATTGCTGCCTCGGGCACCATATGGTACTTCTGCTGTGAATCTAGATTTTTCGAATCCGACGAAAAAATGATAGTTAATAGTAACGTTCAGGGCCTTCTAATGACGATGGAACACTCAAATTGCGTCGAGATTCAATACATTGGCCTCCAGCCGACTTGTTTCCAAGGGGATATCGCTGCCTCGCGCACCACATGGTGCTTCTCCTGTGAGTCTAGATTTTCGAATCCGACGCAAAAATGATAGTGAATTGTAACGTTCAGGTCCGCCTAATGACGATGGAACTCTCAAATTGCGTCGAGATTCAATACATCGTCCTCCAGCCGACTTGTCTCCAAGGGGATATTGCTGTCTCGGGCACAATATGATCCTTCTCCTGTGAGTCTAGATTTTCGAATCCGACGCAAAAATGATAGTGAATTGTAACGTTCAGCGCCTCCTAATGACGATAGAAGACTCAAATTGCGTCGGCATTCAATACATCGTCCTCCAGCCGATTTGTCTCCAAGGGGATATTGCTGCCTCGGGGACCAAATGGTTAGTCTGCTGTGAGTCTAGATTTTCGAATCCGACGAAAAACTGATAGTTAATTGTAACATTCAGGGCCTCCTAATGACGATGGAATACTCAAATTGCGTCGCGATACAATACATCGTCCTCCAGCCGACTTGTCTCCAAAGGTCTAATGCTGCCTCGGGCACTTTATGGTCGTTCTCTTGTAAGTCTAGATTTACGAATCCGACGCCAAAATGATAGTTAATTGTAACGTTCAGGGCCGCCTAATGACGATGGAACTCTCAAATTGCGTCGAGATTCAATACATCGTCCTCCAGCCGACTTGTCTCCAAGGGTCTATTGCTGCCTCGGGCACCTTATGGTCGTTCTCCTGTGAGTCTAGATTTTCGTATCCGACCTAAAAATGATAGTTAATTATAACGTTCAGGGCCTTCTAATGACGATGGAACACTCAAATTGCGTCGAGATTCAATACATCGGCCTCCAGCCGACTTGTCACCAAGGGTCTATTGCTGCCTCGGGCACCTTATGGTCGTTCTCCTGTGAGTCTAGATTTTCGAATCCGACGCAAAAATGATAGTTAATTGTAACGTTCAGGGCCTTCTAATGACGATGGAACACTCAAATTGCGTCGAGATTCAATACATCGTCCTCAAGCCGACTTGTCTCCAAGGGGATATTGCTGTCTCGGTCACAATATGATCTTTCTCCTGTGAGTCTAGATTTTCGAATCCGACGCAAAAATGATAGTGAATTGAAACGTTCAGCGCCTCCTAATGACGATGGAACACTCAAATTGCGTCGAGATTCAATACATCGGCCTCCAGCCGACTTGTCTCCAGGGGTCAATTGCTGCCTCGGGCACCTTATGGTCGTTCTCCTGTGAGTCTAGATTTTCAAATCCGACGCAAAAATGATAGTTAATTGTAACGTTCAGGGCCTTCTAATGACGATGGAACACTCAAATTGCGTAGAGATTCAATACATCGGCCTTCAGCCGACTTGTCTCCAAGGGTCTATTGCTGCCTCGGGCACCTTATGGTCGTTCTCCTGTGAGTTTAGATTATCGAATTCGACGCAAAAATGAATGTTAATTGTAACGTTCAGGGCCTCCTAATGCCGATGGAACACTCAAATTGCGTCGAGATTCAATACATCGGCCTCCAGCCGACTTGTCTCCAAGGGGCTGTTGCTGCCTCGGGCACCTTATGGTCGTTCTCCTGTGAGTTTAGATTATCGAATCCGACGCAAGAATGATAGTTAATTTTAACGTTCAGGGCCTCCTAATGCCGATGGAACACTCAAATTGCGTCGAGATTCAATACATCGGCCTCCAGCCGACTTGTCTCCAAGGGTCTATTGCTGCCTCGGGCACCTTATGGTCGTTCTCCTGTGAGTCTAGATTTTCGAATCCGACGCAAAAATGATAGTGAATTGTAACGTTCAGCGCCTCCTAATGACGATAGAAGACTCAAATTGCGTCGGGATTCAATACATCGTCCTCCAGCCGATTTGGCTCCAAGGGGATATTGCTGCCTCGGGCACCAAATGGTTCGTCTGCTGTGAGTCTAGATTTTCGAATCCGACGAAAAACTGATAGTTAATTGTAACATTCAGGGCCTCCTAATGACGATGGAACACTCACATTGCTTCGCGATCCAATACATCGTCCTCCAGCCGACTTGTCTCCAAGGGTGTAATGCTGCCTCAGGCACTTTATGGTCGTTCTCTTGTAAGTCTAGATTTACGAATCCGACGCCAAAATGATAGTGAATTGTAACGTTCAGCGCCTCCTAATGACGATAGAAGACTCAAATTGCGTCGAGATTCAATACATCGTCCTCCAACCGACTTGTCTCCAAGGGTCTATTGCTGCCTCGGGCACCTTATGGTCGTTCTCCTGTGAGTCTATATTTTCGAATCCGACGCAAAAATGATAGTTAATTGTAACGTTCAGGGCCTTCTAATGACGATGGAACACTCAAATTGCGTCGAGATTCAATACATCGTCCTCCAGCCGACTTGTCTCCAAGGGGATATTGCTGTCTCGGTCACAATATAATCTTTCTCCTGTGAGTCTAGATTTTCGAATCCGACGCAAAAATGATAGTGAATTGAAACGTTCAGCGCCTCCTAATGACGATGGAACACTCAAATTGCGTCGAGATTCAATACATCGGCCTCCAGCCGACTTGTCACCAGGGGTCTATTGCTGCCTCGGGCACCTTATGGTCGTTCTCCTGTGAGTCTAGATTTTCAAATCCGACGCAAAAATGATAGTTAATTGTAACGTTCAGGGCCTTCTAATGACGATGGAACACTCAAATTGCGTCGAGATTCAATACATCGTCCTCCAGCCGACTTGTCTCCAAGGGGAATTTGCTGTCTCGGGCACAATTTGATCCTTCTCCTGTGAGTCTAGATTTTCGAATCCGACGCAAAAATGATAGTGAATTGTAACGTTCAGCGCCTCCTAATGACGATAGAAGACTCAAATTGCGTCGAGATTCAATACATCGTCCTCCAGCCGATTAGTCTCCAAGGGGTATATTGCTGTCTCAAGCACCGTATGAACTTCTCCTGTGAGTAGATTTACGAATCCGACGCGAAACTGATAGTTAATTGTAAGGCTCAGGGCCTCCTAATGACGATGGAACACTCATTTTGCGTCGCGATCCAATACATCGTCCTCCAGCCGACTTGTCGCCAAGGGTCTATTGCTGCCTCGGGCACCTTATGGTCGTTCTCCTGTGACTCTAGATTTTCGAAACCGACGCAAAAATGATAGTTAATTGTAACGTTCAGGGCCTTCTAATGACGATGGAACACTCAAATTGTCTCCAAGGGTCTATTGCTGCCTCGGGCACCTTATGGTCGTTCTCCAGTGAGTCTAGATTTTCGTATCCGACGCAAAAATGATAGTTAATTATAACGTTCAGGGCCTTCTAATGACGATGGAATACTCAAATTGCGTCGAGATTCAATACATCGGCCTCCAGCCGACTTGTCACCAAGGGTCTATTGCTGCCTCGGGCACCTTATGGTCGTTCTCCTGTGAGTCTAGATTTTCGAATCCGACGCAAAAATGATAGTTAATTGTAACGTTCAGGGCCTTCTAATGACGATGGAACACTCAAATTGCGTCGAGATTCAATACATCGTCCTCCAGCCGACTTGTCTCCAAGGGGATATTGCTGTCTCGGTCACAATATGATCTTTCTCCTGTGAGTCTAGATTTTCGAATCCGACGCAAAAATGATAGTGAATTGAAACGTTCAGCGCCTCCTAATGACGATGGAACACTCAAATTGCGTCGAGATTCAATACATCGGCCTCCAGCCGACTTGTCACCAGGGGTCAATTGCTGCCTCGGGCACCTTATGGTCGTTCTCCTGTGAGTCTAGATTTTCAAATCCGACGCAAAAATGAATGTTAATTGTAACGTTTAGGGCCTCCTAATGCCGATGGAACACTCAAATTGCGAAGAGATTCAATACATCGGCCTCCAGCCGACTTGTCTCCAAGGGTCTGTTGCTGCCTCGGGCACCTTATGGTCGTTCTAATGTGAGTTTAGATTATCGAATCCGACGCAAGAATGATAGTTAATTTTAACGTTCAGGGCCCCCTAATGCCGATGGAACACTCAAATTGCGTCGAGATTCAATACATCGGCCTCCAGCCGACTTGTCTCCAAGGGTCCATTGCTGCCTCGGGCACCATATGGTCGTTCTCCTATGAGTCTAGATTTTCGAATCCGACGCAAAAATGATAGTGAATTGTAACGTTCAGCGCCTCCTAATGACGATAGAAGACTCAAATTGCGTCGGGATTTAATACATCGTCCTCCAGCCGATTTGTCTCCAAGGGGATATTGCTGCCTCGGGCACCTTATGGTTCGTCTGCTGTGAGTCTAGATTTTCGAATCCGACGAAAAACTGATAGTTAATTGTAACATTCAGGGCCTCCTAATGACGATGGAACACTCAAATTGCGTCGCGATCCAATACATCGTCCTCCAGCCAACTTGTCTCCAAGGGTGTAATGCTGCCTCAGGCACTTTATGGTCGTTCTCTTGTAAGTCTAGATTTACGAATCCGACGCCAAAATGATAGTGAATTGTAACGTTCAGCGCCTCCTAATGACGATAGAAGACTCAAATTGCGTCGAGATTCAATACATCGTCCTCCAGCCGACTTGTCTCCAAGGGGATATTGCTGTCTCGGTCACAATATGATCTTTCTCCTGTGAGTCTAGATTTTCGAATCCGACGCAAAAATGATAGTGAATTGAAACGTTCAGCGCCTCCTAATGACGATGGAACACTCAAATTGCGTCGAGATTCAATACATCGTCCTCCAGCCGATTAGTCTCCAAGGGGTATATTGCTGTCTCAAGCACCGTATGAACTTCTCCTGTGAGTAGATTTTCGAATCCGACGCGAAACTGATAGTTAATTGTAAGGCTCAGGGCCTCCGAATGACGATGGAACACTCATTTTGCGTCGCGATCCAATACATCGTCCTCCAGCCGACTTGTCGCCAAGGGTCTATTGCTGCCTCGGGCACCTTATGGTCGTTCTCCTGTGAGTCTAGATTTTCGAAACCGACGCAAAAATGATAGTTAATTGTAACGTTCAGGTCCTTCTAATGACGATGGAACACTCAAATTGCGTCGAGATTCAATACATCGTCCTCCAGCCGACTTGTCTCCAAGGGGATATTGCTGTCTCGGGCACCAAATGGTTCGTCTGCTGTGAGTCTAGATTTTCGAATCCGACGAAAAACTGATAGTTAATTGTAACATTCAGGGCCTCCTAATGACGATGACACACTCAAATTGCGTCGCGATCCAATACATCGTCCTCCAGCCGACTTGTCTCCAAGGGTCTAATGCTGCCTCGGGCACTTTATGGTCGTTCTCTTGTAAGTCTAGATTTACGAATCCGACGCAAAAATGATAGTTAATTGTAACGTTCAGTGCCGCCTAATGACGATGGAACTCTCAAATTGCGTCGAGATTCAATACATCGTCCTCCAGCCGACTTGTCTCCAAGGGTCTATTGCTGCCTCGGGCACCTTATGGTCGTTCTCCTGTGTGTCTAGATTTTCATATCCGACGCAAAAATGATAGTTAATTGTAACGTTCAGGGCCTTCTAATGACGATGGAACACTCAAATTGCGTCGAGATTCAATACATCGGCCTCCAGCCGACTTGTCTCCAAGGGGATATCGCTATCTCGGGCACCACATGGTCCTTCTCCTGTGAGTCTAGATTTTCGAATCCGACGCAAGAATGATAGTGAATTGTAACGTTCAGCGCCTCCTAATGACTATAGAAGACTCAAATTGCGTCGCGATCCAATACATCGTCCTCCAGCCGACTTGTCTCCAAGGGTCTACTGCTGCCTCGGGCACCTTATGGTCGTTCTCCTGTGAGTCTAGATTTTCGAATCCGACGCTAAAATGATAGTTAATTGTAACGCTCAGGGCCTTCTAATGACGATGGAACACTCAAATTGCGTCGAGATTCAATACATCGTCCTCCAGCCGACTTGTCTCCAAGGGGATATTGCTGTCTCGGGCACAATATGATCCTTCTCCTGTGAGTTTAGATTTTCGAATCCGACGCAAAAATGATAGTGAATTGTAACGTTCAGCGCCTCCTAATGACGATAGAAGACTCAAATTGCGTCGAGATTCAATACATCGTCCTCCAGCTGATTAGTCTCCAAGGGGTATATTGCTGTCTCAAGCACCGTATGAACTTCTCCTGTGAGTAGATTTTCGATTCCGACGCGAAACTGATAGTTAATTGTAAGGCTCAGGGCCTCCGAATGACGATGGAACACTCATTTTGCGTCGCGATCCAATACATCGTCCTCCAGCCGACTTGTCCCCAAGGGTCTATTGCTGCCTCGGGCACCTTATGGTCGTTCTACTGTGAGTCTAGATTTTCGAAACCGACGCAAAAATGATAGTTAATTGTAACGTTCAGGGCCTTCTAGTGACGATGGAACACTCAAATTGCGTCGAGATTCAATACATCGTCCTCCAGCCGGTTTGTCTCCAAGGGGATATTGCTGCCTCGGGCACCAATTGGTTCGTCTGCTGTGAGTCTAGATTTTCGAATCCGACGAAAAACTGATAGTTAGGTGTAACATTCAGGGCCTCCTAATGACGATGGAACACTTAAATTGCGTCGCGATCCAATACATCGTCCTCCAGCCGACTTGTCTCCAAGGGTGAAATGCTGCCTCAGGCACTTTATGGTCGTTCTCTTGTAAGTCTAGATTTACGAATCCGACGCCAAAATAATAGTGAATTGTAACGTTCAGCGCCTCCTAATGACGATAGAAGACTCAAATTGCGTCGAGATTCAATACATCGTCCTCCAGCCGACTTGTCTCCAAGGGTCTATTGCTGCCTCGGGCACCTTATGGCCGTTCTCCTGTGAGTCTAGATTTTCGAATCCGACGCAAAAATGATAGTTAATTGTAACGTTCAGGGCCTTCTAATGACGCTGGAACACTCAAATTGCGTCGAGATTCAATACATCGTCCTCCAGCCGACTTGTCTCCAAGGGGATATTGCTGTCTCGGTCACAATATGATCTTTCTCCTGTGAGTCTAGATTTTCGAATCCGACGCAAAAATGATAGTGAATTGAAACGTTCAGCGCCTCCTAATGACGATGGAACACCCAAATTGCGTCGAGATTCAATACATCGGCCTCCAGCCGACTTGTCACCAGGGGTCTATTGCTGCCTCGGGCACCTTATGGTCGTTCTCCTGTGAGTCTAGATTTTCAAATCCGACGCAAAAATGATAGTTAATTGTAACGTTCAGGGCCTTCTAATGACGTTGGAACACTCAAATTGCGTCGAGATTCAATACATCGTCCTCCAGCCGACTTGTCTCCAAGGGGATATTGCTGTCTCGGGCACAATTTGATCCTTCTCCTGTGAGTCTAGATTTTCGAATCCGACGCAAAAATGATAGTGAATTGTAACGTTCAGCGCCTCCTAATGACGATAGAAGACTCAAATTGCGTCGAGATTCAATACATCGTCCTCCAGCCGATTAGTCTCCAAGGGGTATATTGCTGTCTCAAGCACCGTATGAACTTCTCCTGTGAGTAGATTTTCGAATCCGACGCGAAACTGATAGTTAATTGTAAGGCTCAGGGCCTCCTAATGACGATGGAACACTCATTTTGCGTCGCGATCCAATACATCGTCCTCCAGCCGACTTGTCGCCAAGGGTCTATTGCTCCCTCGGGCACCTTATGGTCGTTCTCCTGTGAGTCTAGATTTTCGAAACCGACGCAAAAATGATAGTTAATTGTAACGTTCAGGGCCTTCTAATGACGATGGAACACTCAAATTGCGTCGAGATTCAATACATCGTCCTCCAGCCGACTTGTCTCCAAGGGGATATTGCTGTCTCGGGCACCAAATGGTTCGTCTGCTGTGAGTCTAGATTTTCGAATCCGACGAAAAACTGATAGTTAATTGTAACATTCAGGGCCTCCTAATGACGATGGAACACTCAAATTGCGTCGCGATCCAATACATCGTCCTCCAGCCGACTTGTCTCCAAGGGTCTAATGCTGCCTCGGGCACTTTATGGTCGTTCTCTTGTAAGTCTAGATTTTCGAATCCGACGCAAAAATGATAGTGAATTGTAACGTTCAGCGCCTCCTAATGACTATAGAAGACTCAAATTGCGTCGCGATCCAATACATTGTCCTCCAGCCGACTTGTCTCCAAGGGTCTACTGCTGCTTCGGGCACCTTATGGTCGTTCTCCTGTGAGTCTAGATTTTCGAATCCGACGCAAAAATGATAGTTAATTGTAACGTTCAGGGCCTTCTAATGACGATGGAACACTCAAATTGCGTCGAGATTCAATACATCGTCCTCCAGCCGACTTGTCTCCAAGGGGATATTGCTGTCTCGGGCACAATATGATCCTTCTCCTGTGAGATTAGATTTTCGAATCCGACGCAAAAATGATAGTTAATTGTAACGTTCAGGGCCTTCTAATGACGATGGAACACTCAAATTGCGTCGCGATCCAATACATTGTCCTCCAGCCGACTTGTCTCCAAGGGTCTACTGCTGCCTCGGGCACCTTATGGTCGTTCTCCTGTGAGTTTAGATTACCGAATCCGACGCAAAAATGATAGTTAATTGTAACATTCAGGGCCTCCTAATGACGATGGAACACTCAAATTGCGTCGCGATCCAATACATCGTCCTCCAGCCGACTTGTCTCCAAGGGTCTAATGCTGCCTCGGGCACTTTATGGTCGTTCTCTTGTAAGTCTATATTTACGAATCCGACGCCAAAATGATAGTGAATTGTAACGTTCAGCGCCTCCTAATGACGATAGAAGACTCAAATTGCGTCGGCATTCAATACATCGTTTTCCAGCCGATTTGTCTCCACGGGGATATTGCTGCCTCGGGCACCAAATGGTTCGCCTGCTGTGAGTCTAGATTTTCGAATCCGACGAAAAACTGATAGTTAGGTGTAACATTCAGGGCCTCCCAATGACGATGGAACACTCAAATTGCGTCGCGATCCAATACATCGTCCTCCAGCCGACTTGTCTCCAAGGGTCTAATGATGCCTCGGGCACTTTATGGTCGTTCTCTTGTAAGTCTAGAATTACGAATCCGACGCCAAAATGATAGTTAATTGTAACGTTCAGGGCCGCCTAATGACGATGGAACTCTCAAATTGCGTCGAGATTCAATACATCGTCCACCAGCCGACTTGTCTCCAAGGGTCTATTGCTGCCACGGGCACCTTATGGTCGTTCTCCTGTGAGTCTAGATTTTGGAATCCGACGCAAAAATGATAGTGAATTGTAACGTTCAGCGCCTCCTAATGACGATAGAAGACTCAAATTGCGTCGGCATTCAATACATCGTTTTCCAGCCGATTTGTCTCCAAGGGGATTTTGCTGCCTCGGGGACCAAATGGTTCGTCTGCTGTGAGTCTAGATTTTCGAATCCGACGAAAAACTGATAGTTAATTGTAACATTCAGGGCCTCCTAATGACGATGGAATACTCAAATTGCGTCGCGATCCAATACATCGTCCTCCAGCCGACTTGTCTCCAAAGGTCTAATGCTGCCTCGGGCACTTTATGGTCGTTCTCTTGTAAGTCTAGATTTACGAATCCGACGCCAAAATGATAGTTAATTGTAACGTTCAGGGCCGCCTAATGACGATGGAACTCTCAAATTGCGTCGAGATTCAATACATCGTCCTCCAGCCGACTTGTGTCCAAGGGTCTATTGCTGCCTCGGGCACCTTATGGTCGTACTCCTGTGAGTCTAGATTTTCGTATCCGACGCAAAAATGATAGTTAATTATAACGTTCAAGGCCTTCTAATGACGATGGAACACTCAAATTGCTTCGAGATTCAATACATCGGCCTCCAGCCGACTTGTCACCAAGGGTCTATTGCTGCCTCGGGCACCTTATGGTCGTTCTCCTGTGAGTCTAGATTTTCGAATCCGACGCAAAAATGATAGTTAATTGTAACGTTCAGGGCCTTCTAATGACGACGGAACACTCAAATTGCGTCGAGATCCAATACATCGGCCTCCAGCCGACTTGTCTCCAAGGGTCTATTGCTGCCTCGCGCACCTTATGGTCGTTCTCCTGTGAGTCTAGATTTTCGAATCCGACGCAAAAATCATAGTTAATTGTAACGTTCAGGGCCTTCTAATGACGATGGAACACTCAAATTGCGTCGAGATTCAATACATCGTCCTCCAGCCGACTTGTCTCCAAGGGGATATTGCTGTCTCGGGCACAATATGATCTTTCTCCTGTGAGTCTAGATTTTCGAATCCGACGCAAAAATGATAGTGAATTGTAACGTTCAGCGCCTCCTAATGACGATAGAAGTCTCAAATTGCGTCGAGATTCAATACATCGGCCTCCAGCCGACTTGTCACCAAGGGTCTATTGCTGCCTCGGGCACCACTTGGTCCTTCTCCTGTGAGTCTTGATTTTCGAATCCGACGCAAAAATGATAGTGAATTGTAACGTTCAGCGCCTCCTAATGACGATAGAAGACTCAAATTGCGTCGAGATTCAATACATCGTCCTCCAGCCGATTTGTCTCCAAGGGGTATATTGCTGTCTCGAGCACCGTATGAACTTCTCCTGTGAGTAGATTTTCGAATCCGACGCGAAACTGATAGTTAATTGTAAGGTTCAGGGCCTCCTAATGACGATGGAACACTCATTTTGCGTCGCGATCCAATACATCGTCCTCCAACAGACTTGTCTCAAAGGGTCAATAGCTGCCTCGGCCACCGTATGGTCGTTCCCCTGTGAGTTTAGATTACCGAATCCGACGCAAAAATGATAGTTAATTGTAACATTCAGGGCCTCCTAATGACGATGGAACACTCAAATTGCGTCGAGATTCCATACATCGTCCTCCAGCCGATTTGTCTCCAAGTCTGCCTCGGGCACCAAATGGTTCGTCTGCTGTGAGTCTAGATTTTCGAATCCGACGAAAAACTGATAGTGAATTGTAACGTTCAGCGCCTCCTAATGACGATAGAAGACTCAAATTGCGTCGCGATCCAATACATCGTCCTCCAGCCGACTTGTCGCCAAGGGTCCATTGCTGCCTCGGGCACCTTATGGTCGTTCTCCTGTGAGTCTAGATTTTCGAATCCGACGCAAGAATGATAGTTAATTGTAACGTTCAGGGCCTTCTAATGACGATGGAACACTCAAATTGCGTCGAGATTCAATACATCGTCCTCCAGCTGACTTGTCTCCAAGGGGATATTGCTGTCTCGGGCACAATATGATCCTTCTCCTGTGAGTCTAGATTTTCGAATCCGACGCAAAAATGATAGTTAATTGTAACATTCAGGGCATCCTAATGACGATGGAACACTCAAATTGCGTCGCGATCAATACATCGTCCTCCAGCCGACTTGTCTCCAAGGGTCTAATGCTGCCGCGGGCACTTTATGGTCGTTCTCTTGTAAGTCTAGATTTACGAATCCGACGCCAAAATGATAGTTAATTGTAACGTTCAGGGCCGCCTAATGATGATGGAACTCTCAAATTGCGTTGAGATTCAATACATCGTCCTCCAGCCGACTTGTCTCCTAGGGTCAATTGCTGCCTCGAGCACCTTATGGTCGTTCTCCTGTGAGTCTAGATTTTCGTATCCGACGCAAAAATGATAGTTAATTGTAACGTTCAGGGCCTTCTAATGACGATGGAACACTCAAATTGCGTCGAGATTCAATACGTCGGCCACCAGCCGACTTGTCACCAGGGGTCTACTGCTGCCTCGGGCACCTTATGGTCGTTCTCCTGTGGGTTTAGTTTATTGAATCCGACGCAAAAATGATAGTTAATTGTAACGTTCAGGGCCTCCTAATGCCGATGGAACACTCAAATAGTGTCGAGATTCAATACATCGGCCTCCAGCCGACTTGTCTCCAAGGGTCTGTTGCTGCCTCGGGCACCTTATGGTCGTTCTCCTGTGAGTTTAGATTATCGAATCCGACGCAAGAATGATAGTTAATTTTAACGTTCAGGGCCTCCCAATGCCGATGGAACACTCAAATTGCGTCGAGATTCAATACATCGGCCTCCAGCCGACTTGTCTCCAAGGGGATATCGCTGCCTAGGGGCACTACATGGTCGTTCTCCTGTGAGTCTAGATTTTCGAATCCGACGCAAAAATGATAGTGAATTATAACGTCCAGCGCCTCCTAATGACGATAGAAGACTCAAATTGCGTCGCGATCCAATACATCGTCCTGCAGCCGACTTGTCTCCAAGGGTCTATTGCTGCCTCGGGCACCTTATGGACGTTCTCCTGTGAGTCTAGATTTTCGAATACGACGCAAAAATGATAGTTAATTGTAACGTTCAGGGCCTTGTAATGACGATGGAACACTCAAATTGCGTCGAGATTCAATACATCGTCCTCCAGCCGACTTGTCTCCAAGGGTCTATTGCTGCCTCGGGCACCTTATGGTCGTTCTCCTGTGTGTCCAGATTTTCGTATCCGACGCAAAAATGAAAGTTAATTGTAACGTTCAGGGCCGTCTAATGACGATGGAACACTCAAATTGCGTCGAGATTCAATACATCGTCCTCCAGCCGACTTGTCTCCAAGGGGATATTGCTGTCTCGGGCACAATATGATCCTTCTCCTGTGAGTCTAGATTTTCGAATCCGACGCAAAAATGATAGTGAATTGTAACGTTCAGCGCCTCCTAATGACGATAGAAGACTGAAATTGAGTCGCGATTCAATACATCGTCCTCCAGCCGATTTGTCTCCAAGGGGATATTGCTGCCTCGGGCGCCAAATGGTTCGTCTGCTGTGAGTCTAGATTTTCGAATCCGACGAAAAACTTATAGTTAATTGTAACATTCAGGGCCTCCTAATGACGATGGAACACTCAAATTGCGTCGCGATCCAATACGTCGTCCTCCAGCCGACTTGTCTCCAAGGGTCTAATGCTGTCTCGGGCACTTTATGGTCGTTCTCTTGTAAGTCTAGATTTACGAATCCGACGCCAAAATGATAGTTAATTGTAACGTTCAGGGCCGCCTAATGATGATGGAACTCTCAAATTGCGTCGAGATTCAATACATCGTCCTCCAGCCGACTTGTCTCCAAGGGTCTATTGCTACCTCGGGCTCCTTATGGTCGTTCTCCTGTGAGTCTAGATTTTCGTATCCGACGCAAAAATGATAGTTAATTGTAACTTTCAGGGCCTTCTAATGACGATGGAACACTAAAATTGCGTCGAGATTCAATAAATCGGCCTCCAGCCGACTTGTCTCCAAGGGGATATCGCTGCCTCGGGCACCACATGGTCCTTCTCCTGTGAGTCTAGATTTTCGAATCCGACGCAAAAATGATAGTGAATTGTAACGTTCAGCGCCTCCTAATGACCTAATGACCACATGGTCCTTCTCCTGTGAGTCTAGATTTTCGAATCCGACGCAAAAATGATAGTTAATTGTAACACTCGGGGCCTCCTAATGACGATGGAACACTCAAATTGCGTCGCGATCCAATACATCGTCCTCCAGCCGACTTGTCTCCAAGGGACTAATGCTGCCGCGGGCACTTTATGGTCGTTCTCTTGTAAGTCTAGATTTACGAATCCGACGCCAAAATGATAGTTAATTGTAACGTTCATGGACGCCTAATGATGATGGAACTCTCAAATTGCGTCGAGATTCAATACATCGTCCTCCAGCCGACTTGTCTCCAAGGGTCTATTGCTACCTCGAGCACCTTATGGTCGTTCTCCTGTGAGTCTAGATTTTCGTATCCGACGCAAAAATGATAGTTAATTGTAACGTTCAGGGCCTTCTAATGACGATGGAACACTCCAATTGCGTCGAGATTCAATACATCGGCCTCCAGCCGACTTGTCACCAGGGGTCTATTGCTGCCCCGGGCACCTTATGGTCGTTCTCCTGTGAGTCTAGATTTTCGAATCCGACGCAAAAATGATAGTTAATTGTAACGTTCAGGGCCTCCTAATGACGATGGAACACTCATATTGCGTCGAGATTCAATACATCGGCCTCCAGCCGACTTGTCTCCAAGGGTCTATTGCTGCCTCGGGCACCTTATAGTCGTTCTCCTGTGGGTTTAGTTTATTGAATCCGACGCAAAAATGATAGTTAATTGTAACGTTCAGGGTCTCCTAATGCCGATGGAACACTCAAATTGCGTCGAGATTCAATACATCGGCCTCCAGCCGACTTGTCTCCAAGGGTCTGTTGCTGCCTCGGGCACCTTATGGTCGTTCTCCTGTGAGTTTAGATTATCGAATCCGACGCAAGAATGATAGTTAATTTTAACGTTCAGGGCCTCCCAATGCCGATGGAACACTCAAATTGCGTCGAGATTCAATACATCGGCCTCCAGCCGACTTGTCTCCAAGGGGATATCGCTGCCTAGGGGCACTACATGGTCGTTCTCCTGTGAGTCTAGATTTTCGAATCCGACGCAAAAATGATAGTGAATTATAACGTCCAGCGCCTCCTAATGACGATAGAAGACTCAAATTGCGTCGCGATCCAATACATCGTCCTCCAGCCGACTTGTCTCCAAGGGTCTATTGCTGCCTCGGGCACCTTATGGACGTTCTCCTGTGAGTCTAGATTTTCGAATACGACGCAAAAATGATAGTTAATTGTAACGTTCAGGGCCTTGTAATGACGATGGAACACTCAAATTGCGTCGAGATTCAATACATCGTCCTCCAGCCGACTTGTCTCCAAGGGTCTATTGCTGCCTCGGGCACCTTATGGTCGTTCTCCTGTGTGTCCAGATTTTCGTATCCGACGCAAAAATGATAGTTAATTGTAACGTTCAGGGCCTTCTATTGACGATGGAACACTCAAATTGCGTCGAGATTCAATACATCGTCCTCCAGCCGACTTGTCTCCAAGGGGATATTGCTGTCTCGGGCACAATATGATCCTTCTCCTGTGAGTCTAGATTTTCGAATCCGACGCAAAAATGATAGTGAATTGTAACGTTCAGCGCCTCCTAATGCCGATAGAAGACTCAAATTGCGTCGGGATTCAATACATCGTCCTCCAGCCGATTTGTCTCCAAGGGGATATTGCTGCCTCGGGCACCAAATGGTTCGTCTGCTGTGAGTCTAGATTTTCGAATCCGACGAAAAACTGATAGTTAATTGTAACATTCAGGGCCTCCTAATGACGATGGAACACTCAAATTGCGTCGCGATCCAATACATCGTCCTCCAGCCGACTTGTCTCCAAGGGTCTAATGCTGCCTCGGGCACTTTATGGTCGTTCTCTTGTAAGTCTAGATTTACGAATCCGACGCCAAAATGATAGTTAATTGTAACGTTCAGGGCCGCCGAATGACGATGGAACTCTCAAATTGCTTCGAGATTCAATACATCGTCCTCCAGCCGACTTGTCTCCAAGGGTCTATTGCTGCCTCGGGCACCTTATGGTCGTTCTCCTGTGAGTCTAGATTTTCGTATCCGACGCAAAAATGATAGTTAATTGTAACTTTCAGGGCCTTCTAATGACGATGGAACACTCAAATTGCGTCGAGATTCAATACATCGGCCTACAGCCGACTTGTCTCAAAGGGGATATCGCTGCCTCGGGGACCACATGGTCCTACTCCTGTGAGTCTAAATTTTCGAATCCGACGCAAAAATGATAGTGAATTGTAACGTTCAGCGCCTCCTAATGACCTAATTACCACAAGGTCCTTCTCCTGTGAGTCTAGATTTTAGAATCCGACGCAAAAATGATAGTTAATTGTAACATTCAGGGCCACCTAATGACGATGGAACACTCAAATTGCGTCGCGATCCAATACATCGTCCTCCAGCCGACTTGTCTCCAAGGGTCTAATGCTGCCGCGGGCACTTTATGATCGTTCTCTTGTAAGTCTAGATTTACGAATCCGACGCCAAAATGATAGTTAATTGTAACGTTCAGGGCCGCCAAATGATGATGAAACTCTCAAATTGCGTCGAGATTCAATACATCGTCCTCCAGCCGACTTGTCTCCAAGGGTCTATTGCTGCCTCGAGCACCTTATGGTCGTTCTCCTGTGAGTCTAGATTTTCGTATCCGACGCAAAAATGATAGTTAATTGTAACGTTCAGGGCCTTCTAATGTCGATGGAACACTCAAATTGCGTCGAGATTCAATACATCGGCCTCCAGCCGACTTGTCTCCAAGGGTCTATTGCTGCCTCGGGCACCTTATAGTCGTTCTCCTGTGAGTTTAGATTATCGAATCCGACGCAAAAATGATAGTTAATTGTAACGTTCAGGGCCTCCTAATGTCGATGGAACACTCAAATTGCGTCGAGATTCAATACATCGGCCTCCAGCCGACTTGTCTCCAAGGGTCTGTTGCTGCCTCGGGCACCTTATGGTCGTTCTCCTGTGAGTTTAGATTATCGAATCCGACGCTAGAATGATAATTAATTTTAACGTTCAGGGCCTCCTAATGCCGATGGAACACTCAAATTGCGTCGAGATTCAATACATCGGCCTCCAGCCGACTTGTCTCCAAGGGGATATCGCTGCCTCGGGCACCACATGGTCCTTCTCCTGTGAGTCTCGATTTTCGAATCCGACGCAAAAATGACAGTGAATTATAACGTTCAGCGCCTCCTAATGACGATTGAAGACTGAAGTTGCTTCGCGATCCAATACATCGTCCTCCAGCCGACTTGTCTCCAAGGGTCTATTGCTGCCTCGGGCACCTTATGGTCGTTCTCCTGTGGGTCTAGATTTTCGAATCCGACGCAAAAATGAAAGTTAATTGTAACGTTCAGGGCCTTCTAATGACGATGGAACACTCAAATTGCGTCGAGATTCAATACATCGTCCTCCAGCGGACTTGTATCCAAGGGGATATTGCTGTCTCGGGCACCTTATGGTCGTTCTCCTGTGAGTCTAGATTTTCGAATCCGACGCAAATATGATAGTTAATTGTAACGTTCAGGGCCTTCTAATGACGATGGAACACTCAAATGGCGTCGAGATTCAATACATCGTCCTCCAGCGGACTTGTCTCCAAGGGGATTTTGCTGTCTCGGGCACAATATGATCCTTCTCCTGTGAGTCTAGATTTTCGAATCCGACGCAAAAATGATAGAGAATTGTAACGTTCAGCGCCTCCTAATGACGATAGAAAACTCAAATTGCGTCGGGATTCAATACATCGTCCTCCAGCCGATTTGTCTCCAAGGGGATATTGCTGCCTCGGGCACCAAATGGTTCGTCTGCTGTGAGTCTAGATTTTCGAATCCGACGAAAAACTGATAGTTCATTGTAACATTCAGGGCCTCCTAATGACGATGGAACACTCAAATTGCGTCGCGATCCAATACGTCGTCCTCCAGCCGACTTGTCTCCAAGGGTCTAATGCTGCCTCGGGCACTTTATGGTCGTTCTCTTGTAAGTCTAGATTTACGAATCCGACGCCAAAATGATAGTTAATTGTAACGTTCAGGGCCGCCTAATGACGATGGAACTCTCAAATTGCGTCGAGATTCAATACATCGT
This sequence comes from Schistocerca serialis cubense, assembly GCF_023864345.2. NCBI lineage: Eukaryota > Metazoa > Arthropoda > Insecta > Orthoptera > Acrididae > Schistocerca > Schistocerca serialis. Next base: position 3,020,888 of record NC_064647.1, read on the forward strand.
CCTCCAGCCGACTTGTCTCCAAGGGTCTATTGCTGCCTCGGGCACCTAATGGTCGTACTCCTGTGAGTCTAGATTTTCGTATCCGACGCAAAAATGATAGTTAATTGTAACTTTCAGGGCCTTCTAATGACGATGGAACACTCAAATTGCGTCGAGATTCAATACATCGGCCTCCAGCCGACTTGTCTCCAAGGGGATATCGCTGCCTCGGGCACCACATGGTCCTTCTCCTGTGAGTCTAAATTTTCGAATCCGACGCAAAAATGATAGTGAATTGTAACGTTCAGCGCCTCCTAATGACCTAATGACCACATGGTCCTTCTCCTGTGAGTCTAGATTTTCGAATCCGACGCAAAAATGATAGTGAATTATAACGTCCAGCGCCTCCTAATGACGATAGAAGACTCAAATTGCGTCGCGATCCAATACATCGTCCTCCAGCCGACTTGTCTCCAAGGGTCTATTGCTGCCTCGGGCACCTTATGGACGTTCTCCTGTGAGTCTAGATTTTCGAATACGACGCAAAAATGATAGTTAATTGTAACGTTCAGGGCCTTGTAATGACGATGGAACACTCAAATTGCGTCGAGATTCAATACATCGTCCTCCAGCCGACTTGTCTCCAAGGGTCTATTGCTGCCTCGGGCACCTTATGGTCGTTCTCCTGTGTGTCCAGATTTTCGTATCCGACGCAAAAATGATAGTTAATTGTAACGTTCAGGGCCTTCTAATGACGATGGAACACTCAAATTGCGTCGAGATTCAATACATCGTCCTCCAGCCGACTTGTCTCCAAGGGGATATTGCTGTCTCGGGCACAATATGATCCTTCTCCTGTGAGTCTAGATTTTCGAATCCGACGCAAAAATGATAGTGAATTGTAACGTTCAGCGCCTCCTAATGACGATAGAAGACTCAAATTGCGTCGGGATTCAATACATCGTCCTCCAGCCGATTTGTCTCCAAGGGGATATTGCTGCCTCGGGCACCAAATGGTTCGTCTGCTGTGAGTCTAGATTTTCGAATCCGACGAAAAACTGATAGTTAATTGTAACGTTCAGGGCCGCCGAATGACGATGGAACTCTCAAATTGCTTCGAGATTCAATACATCGTCCTCCAGCCGACTTGTCTCCAAGGGTCTATTGCTGCCTCGGGCACCTTATGGTCGTTCTCCTGTGAGTCTAGATTTTCGTATCCGACGCAAAAATGATAGTTAATTGTAACTTTCAGGGCCTTCTAATGACGATGGAACACTCAAATTGCGTCGAGATTCAATACATCGGCCTACAGCCGACTTGTCTCAAAGGGGATATCGCTGCCTCGGGGACCACATGGCCCTACTCCTGTGAGTCTAAATTTTCGAATCCGACGCAAAAATGATAGTGAATTGTAACGTTCAGCGCCTCCTAATGACCTAATTACCACAAGGTCCTTCTCCTGTGAGTCTAGATTTTAGAATCCGACGCAAAAATGATAGTTAATTGTAACATTCAGGGCCACCTAATGACGATGGAACACTCAAATTGCGTCGCGATCCAATACATCGTCCTCCAGCCGACTTGTCTCCAAGGGTCTAATGCTGCCGCGGGCACTTTATGATCGTTCTCTTGTAAGTCTAGATTTACGAATCCGACGCCAAAATGATAGTTAATTGTAACGTTCAGGGCCGCCAAATGATGATGGAACTCTCAAATTGCGTCGAGATTCAATACATCGTCCTCCAGCCGACTTGTCTCCAAGGGTCTATTGCTGCCTCGAGCACCTTATGGTCGTTCTCCTGTGAGTCTAGATTTTCGTATCCGACGCAAAAATGATAGTTAATTGTAACGTTCAGGGCCTTCTAATGTCGATGGAACACTCAAATTGCGTCGAGATTCAATACATCGGCCTCCAGCCGACTTGTCTCCAAGGGTCTATTGCTGCCTCGGGCACCTTATAGTCGTTCTCCTGTGAGTTTAGATTATCGAATCCGACGCAAAAATGATAGTTAATTGTAACGTTCAGGGCCTCCTAATGTCGATGGAACACTCAAATTGCGTCGTGATTCAATACATCGGCATCCAGCCGACTTGTCTCCAAGGGTCTGTTGCTGCCTCGGGCACCTTATGGTCGTTCTCCTGTGAGTTTAGATTATCGAATCCGACGCTAGAATGATAATTAATTTTAACGTTCAGGGCCTCCTAATGCCGATGGAACACTCAAATTGCGTCGAGATTCAATACATCGGCCTCCAGCCGACTTGTCTCCAAGGGTCTATTGCTGCCTCGGGCACCTTATGGTCGTTCTCCTGTGGGTCTAGATTTTCGAATCCGACGCAAAAATGAAAGTTAATTGTAACTTTCAGGGCCTTCTAATGACGATGGAACACTCAAATTGCGTCGAGATTCAATACATCGGCCTCCAGCCGACTTGTCTCCAAGGGGATATCGCTGCCTCGGGCACCACATGGTCCTTCTCCTGTGAGTCTAAATTTTCGAATCCGACGCAAAAATGATAGTGAATTGTAACGTTCAGCGCCGCCTAATGACCTAATGACCACATGGTCCTTCTCCTGTGAGTCTAGATTTTCGAATCCGACGCCAAAATGATAGTTAATTGTAACGTTCAGGGCCGCCTAATGACGATGGAACTCTCAAATTGCGTCGAGATTCAATACATCGTCCTCCAGCCGACTTGTCTCCATGGGTCTATTGCTGCCTCGGGCACCTTATGGTCGTTCTCCTGTGAGTCTAGATTTTCGTATCCGACGCAAAAATGATAGTGCCTGAGGCAGCATTAGATCCTTGGAGACAAGTCGGCTGGAGGACGATGTATTGGATCGCGACGCAATTTGAGTGTTCCATCGTCATTAGGAGGCCCTGAATGTTACAATTAACTATCATTTTTGCGTCGGATTCGAAAATCTAGACCCACAGGAGAACGACCATAAGGTGCCCGAGGCAGGAATAGACCCTTGGAGACAAGTCGGCTGGAGGCCGATGTATTGAATCTCGACGAAATTTGAGTGTTCCATCGGCATTAGGAGGCCCTGAACGTTAAAATTAACTATCATTTTTGCGTCGGATTCGATAATCTAAACTCACAGGAGAACGACCATACGGTGCCCGAGGCAGCAACAGACCCTTGGAGACAAGTCGGCTGGAGGACGATGTATTGAATCTCGACGCAATTTGAGTGTTCCATCGTCATTACAAGGCCCTGAACGTTACAATTAACTATCATTTTTGCGTCGGGTTCGAAAATCTAGACTCACAGGAGAACGACCATAAGGTGCCCGAGGCAGCAATAGACCCTTGGAGACCAGTCGGCTGGAGGACGATGTATTGGATCGCGACGCAATTTGAGTCTTCTATCGTCATTAGGAGGCGCTGAACGCTACAATTCACTATCATTTTTGCGTCGGATTCGAAAATCTAGACTCACAGGAGAAAGATCATATTGTGGCCAAGACAGCAATATCCCCTTGGAGACAAGTCGGCTGGAGGACGATGTATTGAATCTCGACGCAATTTGAGAGTTCTGTCGTCATCAGGAGGCGCTGAACGTTACAATTCACTATCATTTTTGCGTCGGATTCGAAAATCTAGACTTACAGGAGAAGGATGATATGGTGCCCGAGGCAGCAACAGACCCTTGGAGACAAGTCCGCTGGAGGCCGATGTATTGAATCTCGACGCAATTTGAGAGTTCCATCGGCATTAGGAGGCAATGAACGTTACAATTAACTATCATTTTTGCGTCGGATTCGAAAATCTAGACTTACAAGAGAACGAACATAAGGTGCCCGAGGCAGCATTAGACCCTTGGAGACAAGTCGGCTGGAGGACGATGTATTGAATCCCGACGCAATTTGAGAGTTCTTCGTCACCAGGAGGCGCTGAACGTTTCTATTCACTATCATTTTTGCGTCGGATTCGAAAATCTAGACTCACAGGAGAACGACCATAAGGTGCCCGGGATCAGCATCAGACCCTTGGAGACAAGTCGGCTGGAGGACGATGTATTGCATCTCGTCGCAATTTGAGTGTCCCATCGTCATTACAAGGCCCTAAACGTTACAATTAACTATCATTTTTGCGTCGGATTCGATAATGTAAACTCACAGGAGAACGACCATAAGGTGCCCGAGGCAGCAACACCCTTGGAGACAAGTCGGCGGGAGGCCGATGTATTGAATCTCGACGCAATTTGAGTGTTCCTTCGTCATTACATGGCCCTGAACGTTACAATTAACTATCATTTTTGCGTCGGATTCGAAAATCTAGACTCACAGGAGAACGACCATAAGGTGCCCGAGGCAGGAATAGACCCTTGGAGACAAGTCGGCTGGAGGCCGATGTATTGAATCTCGACGAAATTTGAGTGTTCCATCGGCATTAGGAGGCCCTGAGCTTTAAAATAAACTATCATTTTTGCGTCGGATTCGATAATCTAAACTCACAGGAGAACGACCATACGGTGCCCGAGGCAGCATCAGACCCTTGGAGACAAGTCGGCTGGAGGACGATGTATTGAATCTCGACGCAATTTGAGTGTTCCATCGTCATTACAAGGCCCTGAACGTTACAATTAACTATCATTTTTGCGTCGGATTCGAAAATCTAGACTCACAGGAGAACGACCATAAGGTGCCCAAGGCAGCAATAGACCCTTGGAGACCAGTCGGCTGGAGGACGATGTATTGGATCGCGACGCAATTTGAGTCTTCTATCGTCATTAGGAGGCGCTGAACGCTACAATTCACTATCATTTTTGCGTCGGATTCGAAAATCTAGACTCACAGGAGAAAGATCATATTGTGGCCAAGACAGCAATATCCCCTTGGAGACAAGTCGGCTAGAGGACGATGTATTGAATCTCGACGCAATTTGAGAGTTCTGTCGTCATCAGGAGGCGCTGAACGTTACAATTCACTATCATTTTTGCGTCGGATTCGAAAATCTAGACTTACAGGAGAAGGATCATATGGTGCCCGAGGCAGCAACAGACCCTTGGAGACAAGTCGGCTGGAGGCCGATGTATTGAATATCGACGCAATTTGAGTGTTCCATCGTCATTAGGAGGCCCTGAACGTTATAATTAACTATCATTTTTGCTTCGGATTCGAAAATCTAGACTCACAGGAGAACGACCATAAGGTGTCCGAGGCAGCAATAGACCCTTGGAGACAAGTCGGCTGGAGGCCGACGTATTGAATCTCGACGCAATTTGAGTGTTCCATCGTCATTACAAGGGCCTGAACGTCACAATTAACTATCATTTTTGCGTCGGATTCGAAAATCTAGACTCACAGGAGAACGATAATAAGGTGCCCGAGGCAGCAATAGACCCTTGGAGACAAGTCGGCTGGAGGCCGATGTATTGAATCTCGACGCAATTTGAGTGTTCCATCGGCATTAGGAGGCCCTGAACGTTAAAATTAACTATCATTTTTGCGTCGGATTCGAAAATCTACTCGCAGGAGAAGTTCATACGGTGCTCGAGACAGCAATATCCCCTTTGAGACAATTCCGCTGGAGGCCGATGTATTGAATCTCGACGCAATTTGAGAGTCCCATCGGCACTAGGAGGCCCTGAACGTTACAATTAACTATCATTTTTGCGTCGGATTCTAAAATCTAGACTTACAAGAGAACGACCATAAGGTGCCCGAGGCAGCATTAGACCCTTGGAGACAAGTCGGCTGGAGGACGATGTATTGAATCTCGACGCAAATTCAGAGTTCTATCGTCATCAGGAGGCGCTGAGCGTTACTATTCACTATCACTTTTGCGTCGGATTCGAAAATCTAGACTTACAGGAGCAGGATCATATGGTGCCTGAGGCAGCAACAGACCCTTGGAGACAAGTCGGCTGGAGGCCGATGTATTGAATATCGACGCAATTTGAGTGTAACATCGTCATTAGGAGGCCCTAAACGTTACAATTAACTATAATTTTTGCGTCGGATTCGATAATCTAAACTCACAGGAGAACGACCATAAGGTGCCCGAAGCAGCAATAGACCCTTGGAGACAAGTCGGCTGGAGGACGATGTATTGAATCTCGACGCAATTTGAGTGTCCCATCGTCATTACAAGGCCCTAAACGTTACAATTAACTATCATTTTTGCGTCGGATTCGATAATCTAAACTCACAGGAGAACGACCATAAGGTGCCCGAGGCAGCAACAGACCCTTGGAGACAAGTCGGCGGGAGGCCGATGTATTGAATCTCGACGCAATTTGAGTGTTCCATCGTCATTACAAGGCCCTGAACGTTACAGTTAACTATCATTTTTGCGTCGGATTCGAAAATCTAAACTCACAGGACAACGACCATAAGGTGCCCGACGCAGCAATAGACCCCTGGAGACAAGTCGGCTGGAGGCCGATGTATTGAATATCGACGCAATTTGAGTGTTCCATCGGCATTAGGAGGCCCTGAACGTTATAATTAACTATCATTTTTGCGTCGAATTCGATAATCTAAACTCACAGGAGAACGACCATAAGGTGCCCGAGGCAGCAATAGACCTTTGGAGACAAGTCGGCTGGAGGACGATGTATTGAATCTCGACGAAATTTGAGAGTTCCATCGTCATTAGGCGGCCCTGAACGTTACAATTAACTATCATTTTTGCGTCGGATACGAAAATCTAGACTTACAAGAGAACGACCATAAAGTGCCCGAGGCAGCATTAGATCCTTGGAGACAAGTCGGCTGGAGGACGATGTATTGGATCGCGACGCAATTTTAGTGTTCCATCGTCATTAGGAGGCCCTGAATGTTACAATTAACTATCATTTTTGCGTCGGATTCGAAAATCTAGACTCACAGGACAACGATCATAAGGTGCCCGAGGCAGCAATAGACCCTTGGAGACAAGTCGGCTGGAGGCCGATGTATTGAATCTCGACGCAATTTGAGTGTTCCATCGGCATTAGGAGGCCCTGAACGTTAAAATTAACTATCATTTTTGCGTCGGATTCGATAATCTAAACTCACAGGAGCACGACCATAAGGTGCCCGAGGCAGCAACAGACCCTTGGAGACAAGTCGGCTGGAGGACGATGTATTGAATTTCGACGCAATTTGAGTGTTCCATCGTCATTACAAGGCCCTGAACGTTACAATTAACTATCATTTTTGCGTCGGATTCGAAAATCTAGACTCACAGGAGAACGACCATAAGGTGCCCGAGGCATCAATAGACCCTTGGAGACAAGTCGGCTGGAGGACGATGTATTGGATCGCGACGCAATTTCAGTCTTCTATCGTCATTAGGAGGCGCTGAACGTTACAATTCACTATCATTTATGCGTCGGATTCGAAAATCTAGACTCACAGGAGAAGGACCATGTGGTGCCCGAGGTAGCGATATCCCCTTGGAGACAAGTCGGCTGGAGGCCGATGTATTGAATCTCGACGCAATTTGAGTGTTCCATCGTCATTACAAGGCCCTGAAAGTTACAATTAACTATCATTTTTGCGTCGGATACGAAAATCTAGACTCACAAGAGAACGACCATAAGGTACCGGAGGCAGCAATAGACCCTTGGAGACAAGTCGGCTGGAGGACTATGTATTGAATCTCGACGAAATTTGAGAGTTGCATCGTCATTAGGCGGCCCTGAACGTTACAATTAACTATCATTTTGGCGTCGGATTCGTAAATCTAGACTTACAAGAGAACGACCATAAAGTCCCCGAGGCAGCATTAGACCCCTGGAGACAAGTCGGCTGGAGGACGATGTATTGGATCGCGACGCAATTTGAGTGTTCCGTCGTCATTAGGAGGCCCTGAATGTTACAATTACCTATCAGTTATGTGTCGGAATGGAAAATAGATACTCACAGGAGAAGGATCATATTGTGCCCGAGACAGCAATAGACCCTTGGAGACAAGTCGGCTGGAGGACGATGTATTGAATCTCGACGCAAATTGAGTGTCACATCGTCATTAGGAGGTCATTAACGTTACAATTAACTATCATTTTTGCGTCGGATTCTAAAATCTAGACTTACAAGAGAACGACCATAAGGTGCCCGAGGCAGCATTAGACCCTTGGAGACAAGTTGGCTGGAGGACGATGTATTGAATCTCGACGCAATTTGAGAGTTCTCTCGTCATCAGGAGGCGCTGAGCGTTACTATTCACTATCACTTTTGCGTCGGATTCGAAAATCTAGACTTACAGGAGAAGGATCATATGGTGCCCGAGGCAGCAACAGACCCTTGGAGACAAGTCGGCTGGAGGCCGATGTATTGAATATCGACGCAATTTGAGTGTTCCATCGGCATTAGGAGGCCCTGAACGTTATAATTAACTATCATTTTTGCGTCGGATTCGATAATCTAAACTCACAGGAGAACGACCATAAGGTGCTCGAGGCAGCAATAGACCCTTGGAGACAAGTCGGCTGGAGGCCGATGTATTGAATCTCGACGCAATTTGAGTGTTCCATCGTCATTACAAGGCCCTGAACGTTACAATTAACTATCATTTTTGCGTCGGATTCGAAAATCTAGACTCACAGGAGAACGACCATAAGGTGCCCGAGGCAGCAATAGACCCCTGGAGACAAGTCGGCTGGAGGCCGATGTATTGAATCTCGACGCAATTTGAGTGTTCCATCGTCATTACAAGGGCCTGAACGTCACAATTAACTATCATTTTTGCGTCGGATTCGAAAATCTAGACTCACAGGAGAACGACCATAACGTGCCCAAGGCAGCACTAGACCCTTGGAGACAAGTCGGCTGGAGGCCGATGTATTGAATCCCGACGCAATTTGAGTGTTCCATTGGCATTAGGAGGCCCTGAACGTTAAAATTAACTATCATTTTTGCGTCGGATTCGAAATTCTACTCGCAGGAGAAGTTCATACGGTGCTCGAGACAGCAATATTCCCTTGGAGACAATTCCGCTGGAGGCCGATGTATTGAATCTCGACGCAATTTGAGAGTCCCATTGGTATTAGGAGGCCATTAACGTTACAATTAACTATCATTTTTGCGTCGGATTCTAAAATCTAGACTTACAAGAGAACGACCATAAGGTGCCCGAGGCAGCATTAGACCCTTGGAGACAAGTCGGCTGGAGGACGATGTATTGAATCTCGACGCAAATTGAGAGTTCTATCGTCATCAGGAGGCGCTGAGCGTTACTATTCACTATCACTTTTGCGTCGGATTCAAAAATCTAGACTAACAGGAGAAGGATCATATGGTGCCCGAGGCAGCAACAGACCCTTGGAGACAAGTCGGCTGGAGGCCGATGTATTGAATATCGACGCAATTTGAGTGTAACATCGTCATTAGGAGGCCCTAAATGTTACAATTAACTATAAGTTTTGCGTCGGATTCGATAATCTAAACTCACAGGAGAACGACCATAAGGTGCCCGAGGCAGCATTAGACCCTTGGAGACAAGTCGGCTGGAGGACGATGTATAGAATCTCGACGCAATTTGAGTGTCCCATCGTCATTACAAGGCCGTAAACGTTACAATTAGCTATCATTTTTGCGTCGGATTCGATAATCTAAACTCACAGGAGAACGACCATAAGGTGCCCGAGGCAGCAACAGACCCTTGGAGACAAGTCGGCGGGAGGCCGATGTATTGAATCTCGACGCAATTTGAGTGTTCCATCGTCATTACAAGGCCCTGAACGTTACAGTTAACTATCATTTTTGCGTCGGATTCGAAAACCTAAACTCACAGGACAACGACCATAAGGTGCCCGACGCAGCAACAGACCCCTGGAGACAATTCGGCTGGAGGCCGATGTATTGAATATCGACGCAATTTGAGTGTTCCGTCGGCATTAGGGGGCCCTGAATGTTATAATTAACTATTATTTTTGCGTCGGATACGAAAATCTAGACTCACAGGGGAACGACCATACGGTGCCTGAGGCAGCTATTGACCCTTGGAGACAAGTCGGTTGGAGGACGATGTATTGGATCGCGACGCAAAATGAGTGTTCCATTGTCATTACAAGGCACTGAACGTTACAATTAACTATCATTTTTGCGTCGGATTCGAAAATCTAGACTCACAGCAGACGAACCATTTGGTGCCCGAGGCAGCAATATCCCCTTGGAGACAAATCGGCTGGAGGACGATGTATTGAATCCCGACGCAATTTGAGTCTTCTATCGTCATTAGGAGGCGCTGAACGTTACAATTCACTATCATTTTTGCGTCGGATTCGAAAATCTAGACTCACAGGAGAAGGATCATATTGTGCCCGAGACAGCAATAGACCCTTGGAGACAAGTCGGCTGGAGGCCGATGTATTGAATCTCGACGCAATTTGAGTGTTCCATCGGCATTAGGAGGCCCTGAACGTTAAAATTAACGATCATTTTTGCGTCGGATTCGATAATCTAAACTCACAGGAGAACGACCATACGGTGCCCGAGGCAGCAACAGACCCTTGGAGACAAGTCGGCTGGAGGACGATGTATTGGATCGCGACGCAAAATGAGTGTTCCATTGTCATTACAAGGCACTGAACGTTACAATTAACTATCATTTTTGGGTCGGATTCGAAAATCTAGACTCACAGGACAACGACCATAAGGTGCCCGAGGCAGCAATAGACCGTTGGAGACAAGGCGGCTGGAGGCCGATGTATTGAATCTCGACGCAATTTGAGTGTTCCATCGGCATTAGGAGGCCCTGAACGTTAAAATTAACTATCATTTTTGCGTCGGATTCGATAATCTAAACTCACAGGAGAACGACCATAAGGTGCCGGAGGCAGCAATAGACCCTTGGAGACAAGTCGGCTGGAGGACAATGTATTGGATCGCGAAGCAATTTGAGTCTTCTATCGTCATTAGGAGGCGCTGAACGTTACAATTCACTATCATTTATGCGTCGGATTCGAAAATCTAGACTCACAGGAGAAGAACCATGTGGTGCCCGAGGCAGCGATATCCCCTTGGAGACAAGTCGGCTGGAGGCCGATGTATTGAATCTCGACGCAATTTGAGTGTTCCATCGTCATTAGAAGGCCCTGAAAGTTACAATTAACTATTATTTTTGCGTCGGATACGAAAATCTAGACTCACAGGGGAACGACCATACGGTGCCTGAGGCAGCTATTGACCCTTGGAGACAAGTCGGTTGGAGGACGATGTATTGGATCGCGACGCAAAATGAGTGTTCCATTGTCATTACAAGGCACTGAACGTTACAATTAACTATCATTTTTGCGTCGGATTCGAAAATCTAGACTCACAGCAGACGAACCATTTGGTGCCCGAGGCAGCAATATCCCCTTGGAGACAAATCGGCTGGAGGACGATGTATTGAATCCCGACGCAATTTGAGTCTTCTATCGTCATTAGGAGGCGCTGAACGTTACAATTCACTATCATTTTTGCGTCGGATTCGAAAATCTAGACTCACAGGAGAAGGATCATATTGTGCCCGAGACAGCAATAGACCCTGGGAGACAAGTCGGCTGGAGGCCGATGTATTGAATCTCGACGCAATTTGAGTGTTCCATCGGCATTAGGAGGCCCTGAACGTTAAAATTAACGATTCTTTTTTGCGTCGGATACGATAATCTAAAATCACAGGAGAACGACCATACGGTGCCCGAGGCAGCAACAGACCCTTGGAGACAAGTCGGCTGGAGGACGATGTATTGAATCTCGACGAAATTTGAGTGTTCCATCGTCATTAGGCGGCCCTGATCGTTACAATTAACTATCATTTTGGCGTCGGATTCGATAATCTAAACTCACAGGGGAACGACCATACGGTGCCCGAGGCAGCCATTGGCCCTTGGTGACAAGTCGGTTGGAGGACGATGTATTGGATCGCGACGCAAAATGAGTGTTCCATCGTCATTAGGAGGCCCTGAATGTTACAATTAACTATCAGTTTTTCGTCGGATTCGAAAATCTAAACTCACAGGAGCACGACCATAAGGAGCCCGAGACAAATCGGCTGGAGGACGATGTATTGAATCTCGACTCAATTTGAGACTTCTATCGTCATTAGGAGGCGCTGAACGTTACAATTCACTATCATTTTTGCGTCGGATTCGAAAATCTAGACTCACAGGAGAAAGATCATATTGTGCCCGAGACAGCAATATCCCCTTGGAGACAAGTCGGCTGGAGGACGATGTATTGAATCTCGACGCAATTTGAGTGTTCCATCGTCATTAGAAGGCCCTGAACGTTACAATTAACTATGATTTTTGCGTCGGATTCGAAAATCTAGACTCACAGGAGAACGACCATAAGGTGCCCGAGGCATCAATAGACCCTTGGAGACAAGTCGGCTGGAGGACGATGTATTGGATCGCGACGCAATTTCAGTCTTCTATCGCCATTAGGAGGGGCTGAACGTTACAATTCACTATCATTTATGCGTCGGATTCGAAAATCTAGACTCACAGGAGAAGGACCATGTGGTGCCCGAGGTAGCGATATCCCCTTGGAGACAAGTCGGCTGGAGGCCGATGTATTGAATCTCGACGCAATTTGAGTGTTCCATCGTCATTACAAGGCCCTGAAAGTTACAATTAACTATCATTTTTGCGTCGGATATGAAAATCTAGACTCACAAGAGAACGACCATAAGGTACCGGAGGCAGCAACAGACCCTTGGAGACAAGTCGGCTGGAGGACTATGTATTGAATCTCGACGAAATTTAAGAGTTGCATCGTCATTAGGCGGCCCTGAACGTTACAATTAACTATCATTTTGGCGTCGGATTCGTAAATCTAGACTTACAAGAGAACGACCATAAAGTCCCCGAGGCAGCATTAGACCCCTGGAGACAAGTCGGCTGGAGGACGATGTATTGGATCGCGACGCAATTTGAGTGTTCCATCGTCATTAGGAGGCCCTGAATGTTACAATTACCTATCAGTTATGTGTCGGAATGGAAAATAGATACTCACAGGAGAAGGATCATATTGTGCCCGAGACAGCAATAGACCCTTGGAGACAAGTCGGCTGGAGGACGATGTATTGAATCTCGACGCAAATTGAGTGTCACATCGTCATTAGGAGGTCATTAACGTTACAATTAACTATCATTTTTGCGTCGGATTCTAAAATCTAGACTTACAAGAGAACGACCATAAGGTGCCCGAGGCAGCATTAGACCCTTGGAGACAAGTCGGCTGGAGGACGATGTATTGAATCTCGACGCAATTTGAGAGTTCTCTCGTCATCAGGAGGCGCTGAGCGTTACTATTCACTATCACTTTTGCGTCGGATTCGAAAATCTAGACTTACAGGAGAAGGATCAAATGGTGCCCGAGGCAGCAACAGACCCTTGGAGACAAGTCGGCTGGAGGCCGATGTATTGAATATCGACGCAATTTGAGTGTTCCATCGGCATTAGGAGGCCCTGAACGTTATAATTAACTATCATTTTTGCGTCGGATTCGATAATCTAAACTCACAGGAGAACGACCATAAGGTGCCCGAGGCAGCAATAGACCCTTGGAGGCAAGTCGGCTGGAGGCCGATGTATTGAATCTCGACGCAATTTGAGTGTTCCATCGTCATTACAAGGCCCTGAACGTTACAATTAACTATCATTTTTGCGTCGGATTCGAAAATCTAGACTCACAGGAGAACGACCATAAGGTGCCCGAGGCAGCAATAGACCCCTGGAGACAAGTCGGCTGGAGGCCGATGTATTGAATCTCGACGCAATTTGAGTGTTCCATCGTCATTACAAGGGCCTGAACGTCACAATTAACTATCATTTTTGCGTCGGATTCGAAAATCTAGACTCACAGGAGAACGACCATAACGTGTCCAAGGCAGCACTAGACCCTTGGAGACAAGTCGGCTGGAGGCCGATGTATTGAATCCCGACGCAATTTGAGTGTTCCATTGGCATTAGGAGGCCCTGAACGTTAAAATTAACTATCATTTTTGCGTCGGATTCGAAAATCTACTCGCAGGAGAAGTTCATACGGTGCTCGAGGCAGCAATATTCCCTTGGAGACAATTCCGCTGGAGGCCGATGTATTGAATCTCGACGCAATTTGAGAGTCCCATCGGCATTAGGAGGCCATTAACGTTACAATTAACTATCATTTTTGCGTCGGATTCTAAAATCTAGACTTACAAGAGAACGACCATAAGGTGCCCGAGGCAGCATTAGACCCTTGGAGACAAGTCGGCTGGAGGACGATGTATTGAATCTCGACGCAATTTGAGAGTTCTATCGTCATCAGGAGGCGCTGAGCGTTACTATTCACTATCACTTTTGCGTCGGATTCGAAAATCTAGACTAACAGGAGAAGGATCATATGGTGCCCGAGGCAGCAACAGACCCTGGAGACAAGTCGGCTGGAGGCCGATGTATTGAATATCGACGCAATTTGAGTGTAACATCGTCATTAGGAGGCCCTAAATGTTACAATTAACTATAAGTTTTGCGTCGGATTCGATAATCTAAACTCACAGGAGAACGACCATAAGGTGCCCGAGGCCGCATTAGACCCTTGGAGACAAGTCGGCTGGAGGACGATGTATAGAATCTCGACGCAATTTGAGTGTCCCATCGTCTTTACAAGGCCGTAAACGTTACAATTAGCTATCATTTTTGCGTCGGATTCGATAATCTAAACTCACAGGAGAACGACCATAAGGTGCCCGAGGCAGCAACAGACCCTTGGAGACAAGTCGGCGGGAGGCCGATGTATTGAATCTCGACGCAATTTGAGTGTTCCATCGTCATTACAAGGCCCTGAACGTTACAGTTAACTATCATTTTTGCGTCGGATTCGAAAATCTAGACTCACAGCAGACTAACCATTTGGTGCCCGAGGCAGTAATATCCCCTTGGAGACAAATCGGCTGGAGGACGATGTATTGAATCCCGACGCAATTTGAGTCTTCTATCGTCATTAGGAGGCGCTGAACGTTACAATTCACTATCATTTTTGCGTCGGATTCGAAAATCTAGACTCACAGCAGACTAACCATTTGGTGCCCGAGGCAGTAATATCCCCTTGGAGACAAATCGGCTGGAGGACGATGTATTGAATCCCGACGCAATTTGAGTCTTCTATCGTCATTAGGAGGCGCTGAACGTTACAATTCACTATCATTTTTGCGTCGGATTCGAAAATCTAGACTCACAGGAGAAGGATCATATTGTGCCCGAGACAGCAATAGACCCTTGGAGACAAGTCGGCTGGAGGCCGATGTATTGAATCTCGACGCAATTTGAGTGTTCCATCGGCATTAGGAGGCCCTGAACGTTAAAATTAACGATCATATTTGCGTCGGATTCGATAATCTAAACTCACAGGAGAACGACCATACGGTGCCCGAGGCAGCAACAGACCCTTGGAGACAAGTCGGCTGGAGGACGATGTATTGGATCGCGACGCAAAATGAGTGTTCCATTGTCATTACAAGGCACTGAACGTTACAATTAACTATCATTTTTGGGTCGGATTCGAAAATCTAGACTCACAGGACAACGACCATAAGGTGCCCGAGGCAGCAATAGACCCTTGGAGACAAGTCGGCTGGAGGCCGATGTATTGAATCTAGACGCAATTTGAGTGTTCCATCGGCATTAGGAGGCCCTGAACGTTAAAATTAACTATCATTTTTGCGTCGGATTCGATAATCTAAACTCACAGGAGAACGACCATAAGGTGCCGGAGGCAGCAATAGACCCTTGGAGACAAGTCGGCTGGAGGACAATGTATTGGATCGCGAAGCAATTTGAGTCTTCTATCGTCATTAGGAGGCGCTGAACGTTACAATTCACTATCATTTATGCGTCGGATTCGAAAATCTAGACTCACAGGAGAAGAACCATGTGGTGCCCGAGGCAGCGATATCCCCTTGGAGACAAGTCGGCTGGAGGCCGATGTATTGAATCTCGACGCAATTTGAGTGTTCCATCGTCATTAGAAGGCCCTGAAAGTTACAATTAACTATTATTTTTGCGTCGGATACGAAAATCTAGACTCACAGGGGAATGACCATACGGTGCCTGAGGCAGCTATTGACCCTTGGAGACAAGTCGGTTGGAGGACGATGTATTGGATCGCGACGCAAAATGAGTGTTCCATTGTCATTACAAGGCACTGAACGTTACAATTAACTATCATTTTTGCGTCGGATTCGAAAATCTAGACTCACAGCAGACGAACCATTTGGTGCCCGAGGCAGCAATATCCCCTTGGAGACAAATCGGCTGGAGGACGATGTATTGAATCCCGACGCAATTTGAGTCTTCTATCGTCATTAGGAGGCGCTGAACGTTACAATTCACTATCCTTTTTGCGTCGGATTCGAAAATCTAGACTCACAGGAGAAGGATCATATTGTGCCCGAGACAGCAATAGACCCTTGGAGACAAGTCGGCTGGAGCCCGATGTATTGAATCTCGACGCAATTTGAGTGTTCCATCGGCATTAGGAGGCCCTGAACGTTAAAATTAACGATTCTTTTTTGCGTCGGATACGATAATCTAAACTCACAGGAGAACGACCATACGGTGCCCGAGGCAGCAACAGACCCTTGGAGACAAGTCGGCTGGTGGACGATGTATTGAATCTCGACGAAATTTGAGTGTTCCATCGTCATTAGGCGGCCCTGATCGTTACAATTAACTATCATTTTGGCGTCGGATTCGATAATCTAAACTCACAGGGGAACGACCATACGGTGCCCGAGGCAGCCATTGACCCTTGGTGACAAGTCGGTTGGAGGACGATGTATTGGATCGCGACGCAAAATGAGTGTTCCATCGTCATTAGGAGGCCCTGAATGTTACAATTAACTATCAGTTTTTCGTCGGATTCGAAAATCTAAACTCACAGGAGCACGACCATAAGGAGCCCGAGACAAATCGGCTGGAGGACGATGTATTGAATCTCGACTCAATTTGAGACTTCTATCGTCATTAGGAGGCGCTGAACGTTACAATTCACTATCATTTTTGCGTCGGATTCGAAAATCTAGACTCACAGGAGAAAGATCATATTGTGCCCGAGACAGCAATATCCCCTTGGAGACAAGTCGGCTGGAGGACGATGTATTGAATCTCGACGCAATTTGAGTGTTCCATCGTCATTAGAAGGCCCTGAACGTTACAATTAACTATGATTTTTGCGTCGGATTCGAAAATCTAGACTCACAGGAGAACGACCATAAGGTGCCCGAGGCAGCAATAGACCCTTGGAGACAAGTCGGCTGGAGGCCGATGTATTGAATCTCGACGCAATTTGAGTGTTCCATCGGCATTAGGAAGCCCTGAACGTTAAAATTAACTATCATTTTTGCGTCGGATTCGATAATCTAAACTCACAGGAGAACGACCATAAGGTGCCAGAGGCAGCAACAGACCCTTGGAGACAAGTCGGCGGGAGGCCGATGTATTGAATCTCGACCCAATTTGAGTGTTCCATCGTCATTACAAGGCCCTGAACGTTACAATTAACTATCATTTTTGCGTCGGATTCGAAAATCTAGTCTTACAAGAGAACGACCATAAAGTGCCCGAGGCAGCATTAGATCCTTGGAGAAAAGTTGGCTGGAGGACGATGTATTGGATCGCGACGCAATTTGAGTGTTCCATCGTCATTAGGAGGCCCTGAATGTTACAATTAACTATCATTTTTGCGTCGGATTCGAAAATCTAGACTCACAGGAGAACGACCATAAGGTGCCCGAGGCAGCAATAGACCCTTGGAGACAAGTCGGCTGGAGGCCGATGTATTGAATCTCGACGGAATTTGAGTGTTCCATCGGCATTAGGAGGCCCTGAACGTTAAAATTAACGATCATTTTTCCTTCGGATTCGATAATCTAAACTCACAGGAGAACGACCATACGGTGCCCGAGGCAGCAACAGACCCTTGGAGACAAGACGACTGGAGGACGATGTATTGAATCTCGACGCAATTTGAGTGTTCCATCGTCATTACAAGGCCCTGAACGTTACAATTAACTATCATTTTTGCGTCGGATACGAAAATCTAGACTCACAGGAGAACGACCATAAGGTGCCCGAGGCACCAATAGACCCTTGGAGACAAGTCGGCTGGAGGACGATGTATTGAATCTCGACGCAATTTGAGAGTTCCATCGTCATTAGGCGGCCCTGAACATTACAATTAACCATCATTTTGGCGTCGGATTCGTAAATCTAGACTTACAAGAGAACGACCATAAAGTGCCCGAGGCAGCATTAGACCCTTGGAGACAAGTCGGCTGGAGGACGATGTATTGGATCGCGACGCAATTTGAGTGTTCCATCGTCATTAGGAGGCCCTGAATGTTACAATTAACTATCAGTTATGTGTCGGAATGGAAAATAGATACTCACAGGAGAAGGATCATATTGTGCCCGAGACAGCAATATCCCCTTGGAGACAAGTCGGCTGGAGGACGATGTATTGAATCTCGACGCAATTTGAGTGTCCCATCGTCATTAGGAGGCCCTAAACGTTACAATTAACTATCATTTTTGCGTCGGATTCGATAATCTAAACTCACGGGGGAACGACCATACGGTGCCCGAGGCAGCTATTGACCCTTGGAGACAAGTCGGTTGGAGGACGATGTATTGGATCGCGACGCAAAATGAGTGTTCCATTGTCATTACAAGGCCCTGAACGTTACAATTAACTATCATTTTTGCGTCGGATTCGAAAATCTAGACTCACAGCAGACGAATAATTTGGTGCCCGAGGCAGCAATATCCCCTTGGAGACTAATCGGCTGGAGGACGATGTATTGAATCCCGACGCAATTTGAGTCTTCTATCGTCATTAGGAAGCGCTGAACGTTACAATTCACTATCATTTTTGCGTCCGATTCGAAAAACTAGACTCACAGGAGAAGGATCATATTGTGCCCGAGACAGCAATATCCCCTTGGAGACAAGTCGGCTGGAGGACGATGTATTGAATCTCGACGCAATTTGAGTGTCCCATCGTCATTAGGAGGCCCTAAACGTTACAATTAACTATCATTTTTGCGTCGGATTCGAAAATCTAGACTCACAGGAGAACGACCATAAGGTGCCCGAGGCAGCAATAGACCCTTGGAGACAAGTCGGCTGGAGGCCGATGTATTGAATCTCGACGCAATTTGAGTGTTCCATCGGCATTAGGAGGCCCTGAACGTTAAAATTAACGATCATTGTTGCGTCGGATTTGATAATCTAAACTCACAGGAGAACGACCATACGGTGCCCGAGGCAGCAACAGACCCTTGGAGACAAGTCGGTTGGAGGAAGATGTATTGAATCGCGACGCAAAATGAGTGTTCCATCGTCATTAGGAGGCCCTGAATGTTACAATTAACTATCAGTTTTTCGTCGGATTCGAAAATCTAAACTCCCAGGAGAACGCCCATAAGGTGCCCGAGACAAATCGGCTGGAGGGCGATGTATTGAATCTCGACGCAATTTGAGTCTTCTATCGTCATTAGGAGGCGCTGAACGTTACAATTCACTATCATTTTTGCGTCGGATTCGAAAATCTAGACTCACAGGAGAAAGATCATATTGTGCCCGAGACAGCAATATCCCCTTGGAGACAAGTCGGCTGGAGGACGATGTATTGAATCTCGACGCAATTTGAGTGTTCCATCGTCATTAGAAGGCCCTGAACGTTACAATTAACTATCATTTTTGCGTCGGATACGAAAATCTAGACTCACAGGGGAACGACCATACGGTGCCGGAGGCAGCAATAGACCCTTGGAGACAAGTCGGCTGGAGGACTATGTATTGAATCTCGACGCAATTTGAGAGTTCCATCGTCATTAGGCGGCCCTGAACGTTACAATTAACTATCATTTTGGCGTCGGATTCGTAAATCTAGACTTACAAGAGAACGACCATAAAGTGCCCGAGGCAGCATTAGACCCTTGGAGACAAGTCGGCTGGAGGACGATGTATTGGATCGCGACGCAATTTGAGTGTTCCATCGTCATTAGGAGGCCCTGAATGTTACAATTAACTATCAGTTTTGTGTCGGAATGGAAAATAGATACTCACAGGAGAAGGATCATTTGTGCCCGAGACAGCAATATCCCCTTGGAGACAAGTCGGCTGGAGGACGATGTATTGAATCTCGACGCAATTTGAGTGTCCCATCGTCATTAGGAGGCCCTAAACGTTACAATTAACTATCATTTTTGCGTCGGATTCGATAATCTAAACTCACAGGGGAACGACCATACGGTGCCCGAGGCAGCTATTGACCCTTGGAGACAAGTCGGTTGGAGGACGATGTATTGGATCGCGACGGAAAATGAGTGTTCCATTGTCATTACAAGGCCCTGAACGTTACAATTAACTATCATTTTTGCGTCGGATTCGAAGATCTAGACTCACAGCAATCGAACCATTTGGTGCCCGGGGCAGCAATATCCCCTTGGAGACTAATCGGCTGGAGGACGATGTATTGAATCCCGACGCAATTTGAGTCTTCTATCGTCATTAGGAGGCGCTGAACGTTACAATTCACTATCATATTTGCGTCGGATTCGAAAATCTAGACTCACAGGAGAAGGATCATATTGTGCCCGAGGCAGCAATAGACCCTTGGAGACAAGTCGGCTGGAGGCCGATGTATTGAATCTCGACGCAATTGAGTGTTCCATCGGCATTAGGAGGCCCTGAACATTAAAATTAACGATCATTTTTGCGTCGGATTCGATAATCTAAACTCACAGGAGAACGACCATACGGTGCCCGAGGCAGCAACAGACTCTTGGAGACAAGTCGGCTGGAGGACGATGTATTGAATCTCGACGCAATTTGAGTGTTCCATCGTCATTAGGCGGCCCTGATCGTTACAATTAACTATCATTTTGGCGTCGGATTCGATAATCTGAACTCACAGGGGAAGGACCATACGGTGCCCGAGGCAGCCATTGACCCTTGGAGACAAGTCGGTTGGAGGACGATGTATTGGATCGCGACGCAAAATGAGTGTTCCATCGTCATTAGGAGGCCCTGAATGTTACAATTAACTATCAGTTTTTCGTCGGATTCGAAAATCTAAACTCACAGGAGAACGACCATAAGGTGCCCGAGACAGATCGGCTGGAGGACGATGTATTGAATCTCGACGCAATTTGAGTCTTCTATCGTCATTAGGAGGCGCTGAACGTTACAATTCACTATCATTTTTGCGTCGGATTCGAAAATCTAGACTCACAGGAGAAAGATCAAATTGTGCCCGAGACAGCAATATCCCCTTGGAGACAAGTCGGCTGGAGGACGATGTATTGAATCTCGACGCAATTTGAGTGTTCCATCGTCATTAGAAGGCCCTGAACGTTACAATTAACTATCATTTTTGCGTCGGATTCTAAAATCTAGACCTACAAGAGAACGACCATAAGGTGCCCGAGGCAGCATTAGACCCTTGGAGACAAGTCGGCTGGAGGACGATGTATTGAATCTCGACGCAATTTGGTAGTTCTATCGTCATCAGTAGGCGCTGAACGTTACTATTCACTATCATTTTTGCGTCGGATTCGAAAATCTAGACTTACAGGAGAAGGATCATATGGTGCCCGAGGCAGCAACAGACCCTTGGAGACAAGTCGGCTGGAGACCGATGTATTGAATATCGACGCAATTTGAGTGTTCCATCGTCATTAGGAGGCCCTAAACGTTACAATTAACTATAATTTTTGCGTCGGATTCGAAAATCTAAACTCACAGGAGAACGAGCATAAGGTGCCCGTGGCAGCATTAGACCCTTGGAGACAAGTCGACTGGAGGACGATGCATTGAATCTCGACGCAATTTGAGTGTTCCATCGTCATTACAAGGCCCTGAACGTTACAATTAACTATCATTTTTGCGTCGGATTCGAAAATCTAGACTCACAGGAGAACGACCATAAGGTGCCCGAGGCAGCAATAGACCCTTGGAGACAAGTCGGCTGGAGGACGATGTATTGGATCGCGACACAATTTGAGTCTTCTATCGTCATTAGGAGGCGCTGAACGTTACAATTCACTATCATTTTTGCGACGGATTCGAAAATCTAGACTCACAGGAGAAGGACCATGTGGTGCCCGAGGCAGCCATATCCCCTTGGAGACAAGTCGGCTGGAGGCCGATGTATTGAATCTCGACGCTATTTGAGTGTTCCATCGTCATTAGAAGGCCCTGAACGTTACAATTAACTATCAGTTTTGCGTCGGATACGAAAATCTAGACTCACAGGAGAACGACCATAAGGTGCCCGAGGCAGCAATATACCCTTGGAGACAAGTCGGGTGGAGGACGATGTATTGAATCTCGACGCAATTTGAGAGTTCCATCGTCATTAGGCGGCGCTGAACGTTACAATTAACTATCATTTTGGCGTCGGATTCGTAAATCTAGACTTACAAGAGAACGACCATCAAGTGCCCGAGGCAGCATTAGACCCTTGGAGACAAGTCGGCTGGAGGACGATGTATTGGATCGCGACGCAATTTGAGTGTTCCATCGTCATTAGGAGGCCCTGAATGTTACAATTAACTATCAGTTATGTGTCGGAATGGAAAATAGATACTCACAGGAGAAGGATCATATTGTGCCCGAGACAGCAATATCCCCTTGGAGACAAGTCGGCTGGAGGACGATGTATTGAATCTCGACGCAATTTGAGTGTCCCATCATCATTAGGAGGCGCTGAACGTTACAATTCACTATCATTTTTGCGTCGGATTCGAAAATCTAGACTCACAGGAGAAGGATCATATTGTGCCCGAGACAGCAATATCCCCTTGGAGACAAGTCGGCTGGAGGACGATGTATTTAATCTCGACGCAATTTGAGTGTCCCATCGTCATTAAGAGGCCCTAAACGTTACAATTAACTATCATTTTTGCGTCGGATTCGATAATCTAAACTCACAGGGGAGCGACCATACGGTGCCCGAGGCAGCTATTGACCCTTGGAGACAAGTCGGTTGGAGGACGATGTATTGGATCGCGACGCAAAATGAGTGTTCCATTGTCATTACAAGGCCCTGATCGTTACAATTAACTATCATTTTTGCGTCGGATTCGAAAATCTAGACTCACAGGAGAACGACCATAAGGTGCCCGTGGCAGCAATAGACCCTTGGAGACAAGTCGGCTGGAGGCCGATGTATTGAATCTCGACGCAATTTGAGTGTTCCATCGGCATTAGGAGGCCCTGAACGTTAAAATTAACGATCATTTTTGCGTCGGATTCGATAATCTAAACTCACAGGAGAACGACCATACGAGGCCCGAGGCAGCAACAGACCCTTGGAGACAAGTCGGCTGGAGGACGATATATTGAATCTCGACGCAATTTGAGTGTTCCATCGTCATTAGAAGGCCCTGAACGTTACAATTAACTATGATTTTTGCGTCGGATTCGAAAATCTAGACTCACAGGAGAACGACCATAAGGTGCCCGAGGCAGCATTGGACCCTTGGAGACAAGTCGGCTGGAGGACGATGTATTGAATCTCGACGCAATTTGAGAGTTCTATCGTCATCAGGAGGCGCTGAACGTTACTATTCACTATCATTTTTGCGTCGGATTCGAAAATCTAGAGTTACAGGAGAAGGATCATATGGTGCCCGAGGCAGCAACAGACCCTTGGAGACAAGTCGGCTGGAGACCGATGTATCGACGCAATTTGAGTCTTCCATCGTCATTAGGAGGCCCTAAACGTTACAATTAACTATAATTTTTGCGTCGGATTCGATAATCTATACTCACAGGTGAACGACCATAAGGTGCCCGAGGCAGCATTAGACCCTTGGAGACAAGTCGGCTGGAGGACGATGTATTGAATCTCGACGCAATTTGAGTCTTCCATCGGCATTAGAAGGCCCTGAACGTTATAATTAACTATCATTTATGCGTCGGATTCGATAATGTAAACTTACAGGAGAACGACCATAAGGTGCACGAGGCAGCAATAGACCCTTGGAGACAAGTCGGCTGGAGGCCGATGTATTGCATCTCGACGCAATTTGAGTGTTCCATCGTCATTACAATGCCCTGAACGTACAATTAACTATCATTTTCGCGTCGGATTCGAAAATCTAGAGTAACAGGTGAACGACCATAAGGTGCCCGAGGCAGCAATAGACCCTTGGAGACAAGTCGGCTGGAGGCCGATGTATTGAATCTCGACGCAATTTGAGTGTTCCATCGGCATTAGGAGGCCCTGAATGTTACAATTAACTATCATTTTTGCGTCGGGTTCGAAAATCTAGACTCGCAGGAGAACGACCATAAGGTGCCCGAGGCAGCAATAGACCCTTGGAGACAAGTCGGCTGGAGGCCGATGTATTGAATCTCGACGCAATTTGAGTGTTCCATCGGCATTAGGAGGCCCTGAACGTTACAATTAACTATCATTTTTGCGTCGGGTTCGAAAATCTAGACTCACAGGAGAACGACCATAAGGTGCCCCTAGGCAGCAATAGACCCTTGGAGACAAGTCGGCTGGAGGCCGATGTATTGAATCTCGACGCAATTTGAGTGTTCCATCGGCATTAGGAAGCCCTGAACATTAAAATTAACTATCATTTTTGCGTCGGATTCTAAAATCTAGACTTACAAGAGAACGACCATAAGGTGCCCGAGGCAGCATTAGACCCTTGGAGACAAGTCGGCTGGAGGACGATGTATTGAATCTCGACGCTATTTGAGAGTTCTATCGTCATCAGGAGGCGCTGAACGTTACTATTCACTATCATTTTTGCGTCGGATTCGAAAAGCTAGACTTACAGGAGAAGGATGATATGGTGCCCGAGGCAGCAACAGACCCTTGGAGACAAGTCGGCTGGAGACCGATGTATGGAATATCGACGCAATTTGAGTGTTCCATCGTCATTAGGAGGCCCTAAACGTTACAATTAACTATAATTTTAGCGTCAGATTCGATAATCTAAACTCACAGGAGAACGACCATAAGGTGCCCGAGGCAGCATTAGACCCTTGGAGACCAGACGGCTGGAGGACGATGTATTGAATCTCGACGCAATTTGAGTCTTCCATCGGCATTAGGAGGCCCTGAACGTTATAATTAACTATCATTTTTGCGTCGGATTCGATAATCTAAACTTACAGGAGAACGACCATAAGGTGCCCGAGGCAGCAATAGACCCTTGGAGACAAGTCGGCTGGAGGCCGATGTATTGAATCTCGACGCAATTTGAGTGTTCCATCGTCATTACAATGCCCTGAACGTTACAATTAAATATCATTTTTGCGTCGGATTCGAAAATCTAGAGTAACAGGAGAACGACCATAAGGTGCCCGAGGCAGCAATAGACCCTTGGAGACAAGTCGGCTGGAGGCCGATGTATTGAATCTCGACTCAATTTGAGTGTTCCATCGGCATTAGGAGGCCCTGAACGTTACAATTCACTATCATTTTTGCGTCGGATTCGAAAATCTAGACTCACAGGAGAAGGATCATATTGTGCCCGAGGCAGCAATAGACCCTTGGAGACAAGTCGGCTGGAGGCCGATGTATTGAATCTCGACGCAATTGAGTGTTCCATCGGCATTAGGAGGCCCTGAACATTAAAATTAACCATCATTTTTGCGTCGGATTCGATAATCTAAACTCACAGGAGAACGACCATACGGTGCCCGAGGCAGCAACAGACCCTTGGAGACAAGTCGGCTGGAGGACGATGTATTGAATCTCGACGCAATTTGAGTGTTCCATCGTCATTAGGCGGCCCTGATCGTTACAATTAACTATTCATTTTGGCGTCGGATTCGATAATCTGAACTCACAGGGGAAGGACCATACGGTGCCCGAGGCAGCCATTGACCCTTGGAGACAAGTCGGTTGGAGGACGATGTATTGGATCGCGACGCAAAATGAGTGTTCCATTGTCATTAGGAGGCCCTGAATGTTACAATTAACTATCAGTTTTTCGTCGGATTCGAAAATCTAAACTCACAGGAGAACGACCATAAGGTGCCCGAGACAGATCGGCTGGAGGACGATGTATTGAATCTCGACGCAATTTGAGTCTTCTATCGTCATTAGGAGGCGCTGAACGTTACAATTCACTATCATTTTTGCGTCGGATTCGAAAATCTAGACTTACAGGAGAAGGATCATATGGTGCCCGAGGCAGCAACAGACCCTTGGAG
This sequence comes from Schistocerca serialis cubense, assembly GCF_023864345.2. Classification (NCBI taxonomy): domain Eukaryota; kingdom Metazoa; phylum Arthropoda; class Insecta; order Orthoptera; family Acrididae; genus Schistocerca; species Schistocerca serialis. The sequence goes on from NC_064647.1 coordinate 3,047,019, forward strand.
ACAAGTCGGCTGGAGACCGATGTATTGAATATCGACGCAATTTGAGTGTTCCATCGTCATTAGGAGGCCCTAAACGTTACAATTAACTATAATTTTTGCGTCGGATTCGATAATCTAAACTCACAGGAGAACGAGCATAAGGTGCCCGAGGCAGCATTAGACCCTTGGAGACAAGTCGGCTGGAGGACGATGTAATGAATCTCGACGCAATTTCAGTGTCCCATCGTCATTACAAGGCCCTAAACGTTACAATTAACTATCATTTTTGCGTCGGATTCGATAATCTAAACTCCCAGGAGAACGACCGTAAGGTGCCCGAGGCAGCAACAGACCCTTGGAGACAAGTCGGCGGGAGGCCGATGTATTGAATCTCGACGCAATTTGAGTGTTCCATCGTCATTACAAGGCCCTGAACGTTACAATTAACTATCATTTTTGCGTCGGATCCGAAAATATAGTCTTACAAGAGAACGACCATAAAGTGCCCGAGGCAGCATTAGATCCTTGGAGACAAGTCGGCTGGAGGACGATGTATTGGATCGTGACGCAATTTCAGTGTTCCATCGTCATTAGGAGGCCCTGAATGTTACAATTAACTATCATTTTTGCGTCGGATTCGAAAATCTAGACTCACAGGAGAACGACCATAAGGTGCCCGAGGCAGCAATCGACCCTTGGAGACAAGTCGGCTGGAGGCCGATGTATTGAATGTCGACGCAATTTGTGTGTTCCATCGGCATTAGGAGGCCCTGAACGTTAAAATTAACTATCATTTTTGCGTCGGATTCGATAATCTAAACTCCCAGGAGAACGACCGTAAGGTGCCCGAGGCAGCAACAGACCCTTGGAGACAAGTCGGCGGGAGGCCGATGTATTGAATCTCGACGCAATTTGAGTGTTCCATCGTCATTACAAGGCCCTGAACGTTACAATTAACTATCATTTTTGCGTCGGATTCGAAAATCTAGACTCACAGGAGAACGACCATAAGGTGCCCGAGGCAGCAATAGACCCTTGGAGACAAGTCGGCTGGAGGACGATGTATTGGATCGCGACACAATTTGAGTCTTCTATCGTCATTAGGAGGCGCTGAACGTTACAATTCACTATCATTTTTGCGACGGATTCGAAAATCTAGACTCACAGGAGAAGGTCCATGTGGTGCCCGAGGCAGCCATATCCCCTTGGAGACAAGTCGGCTGGAGGCCGATGTATTGAATCTCGACGCAATTTGAGTGTTCCATCGTCATTAGAAGGCCCTGAACGTTACAATTAACTATCAGTTTTGCGTCGGATACGAAAATCTAGACTCACAGGAGAACGACCATAAGGTGCCCGAGGCAGCAATATACCCTTGGAGACAAGTCGGGTGGAGGACGATGTATTGAATCTCGACGCAATTTGAGAGTTCCATCGTCATTAGGCGGCGCTGAACGTTACAATTAACTATCATTTTGGCGTCGGATTCGTAAATCTAGACTTACAAGAGAACGACCATCAAGTGCCCGAGGCAGCATTAGACCCTTGGAGACAAGTCGGCTGGAGGACGATGTATTGAATCTCGACGCAATTTGAGTGTCCCATCGTCATTAGGAGGCGCTGAACGTTACAATTCACTATCATTTTTGCGTCGGATTCGAAAATCTAGACTCACAGGAGAAGGATCATATTGTGCCCGAGACAGCAATATCCCCTTGGAGACAAGTCGGCTGGAGGACGATGTATTTAATCTCGACGCAATTTGAGTGTCCCATCGTCATTAAGAGGCCCTAAACGTTACAATTAACTATCATTTTTGCGTCGGATTCGATAATCTAAACTCACAGGGGAGCGACCATACGGTGCCCGAGGCAGCTATTGACCCTTGGAGACAAGTCGGTTGGAGGACGATGTATTGGATCGCGACGCAAAATGAGTGTTCCATTGTCATTACAAGGCTCTGAACGTTACAATTAACTATCATTTTTGCGTCGGATTCGAAAATCTAGACTCACAGGAGAACGACCATAAGGTGCCCGTGGCAGCAATAGACCCTTGGAGACAAGTCGGCTGGAGGCCGATGTATTGAATCTCGACGCAATTTGAGTGTTCCATCGGCATTAGGAGGCCCTGAACGTTAAAATTAACGATCATTTTTGCGTCGGATTCGATAATCTAAACTCACAGGAGAACGACCATACGAGGCCCGAGGCAGCAACAGACCCTTGGAGACAAGTCGGCTGGAAGACGATATATTGAATCTCGACGCAATTTGAGTGTTCCATCGTCATTAGAAGGCCCTGAACGTTACAATTAACTATGATTTTTGCGTCGGATTCGAAAATCTAGACTCACAGGAGAACGACCATAAGGTGCCCGAGGCAGCATTGGACCCTTGGAGACAAGTCGGCTGGAGGACGATGTATTGAATCTCGACGCAATTTGAGAGTTCTATCGTCATCAGGAGGCGCTGAACGTTACTATTCACTATCATTTTCGCGTCGGATTCGAAAATCTAGAGTTACAGGAGAAGGATCATATGGTGCCCGAGGCAGCAACAGACCCTTGGAGACAAGTCGGCTGGAGACCGATGTATCGACGCAATTTGAGTCTTCCATCGTCATTAGGAGGCCCTAAACGTTACAATTAACTATAATTTTTGCGTCGGATTCGATAATCTATACTCACAGGAGAACGACCATAAGGTGCCCGAGGCAGCATTAGACCCTTGGAGACAAGTCGGCTGGAGGACGATGTATTGAATCTCGACGCAATTTGAGTCTTCCATCGGCATTAGGAGGCCCTGAACGTTATAATTAACTATCAATTATGCGTCGGATTCGATAATGTAAACTTACAGGAGAATGACCATAAGGTGCCCGAGGCAGCAATAGACCCTTGGAGACAAGTCGGCTGGAGGCCGATGTATTGCATCTCGACGCAATTTGAGTGTTCCATCGTCATTACAATGCCCTGAACGTACAATTAACTATCATTTTCGCGTCGGATTCGAAAATCTAGAGTAACAGGTGAACGACCATAAGGTGCCCGAGGCAGCAATAGACCCTTGGAGACAAGTCGGCTGGAGGCCGATGTATTGAATCTCGACGCAATTTGAGTGTTCCATCGGCATTAGGAGGCCCTGAACGTTACAATTAACTATCATTTTTGCGTCGGGTTCGAAAATCTAGACTCACAGGAGAACGACCATAAGGTGCCGCTAGGCTGCAATAGACCCTTGGAGACAAGTCGGCTGGAGGACGATGTATTGAATCTCGACGCAATTTGAGAGTTAGATCGTCATTAGGCGGCCCTGAACGTTACAATTAACTATCATTTTTGCGTCGGATTCGAAAATCTATTCTTACAAGAGAACGACCCTAAAGTACCCGAGGCAGCATTAGATCCTTGGAGACAAGTCGGCTGGAGGACGATGTATTGGATCGCGACGCAATTTGAGTGTTCCATCGTCATTAGGAGGCCCTGAATGTTACAATTAACTATCATTTTTGCGTCGGGTTCGAAAATCTAGACTCGCAGGAGAACGACCATAAGGTGCCCGAGGCAGCAATAGACCCTTGGAGACAAGTCGGCTGGAGGCCGATGTATTGAATCTCGACGCAATTTGAGTGTTCCATCGGCATTAGGAGGCCCTGAACGTTACAATTAACTATCATTTTTGCGTCGGGTTCGAAAATCTAGACTCACAGGAGAACGACCATAAGGTGCCCCTAGGCAGCAATAGACCCTTGGAGACAAGTCGGCTGGAGGCCGATGTATTGAATCTAGACGCAATTTGAGTGTTCCATCGGCATTAGGAAGCCCTGAACATTAAAATTAACTATCATTTTTGCGTCGGATTCGAAAATCTACTCACAGGAGAAGTTCATACGGTGCTCGAGACAGCAATATCCCCTTGGAGACAATTCCGCTGGAGGCCAATGTATTGAATCTCAACGCAATTTGAGAGTTCCATCGGCATTAGGAGGCCATGAACGTTACAATTAACTATCATTTTTGCGTCGGATTCTAAAATCTAGACTTACAAGAGAACGACCATAAGGTGCCCGAGGCAGCATTAGACCCTTGGAGACAAGTCGGCTGGAGGACGATGTATTGAATCTCGACGCTATTTGAGAGTTCTATCGTCATCAGGAGGCGCTGAACGTTACTATTCACTATCATTTTTGCGTCGGATTCGAAAAGCTAGACTTACAGGAGAAGGATCATATGGTGCCCGAGGCAGCAACAGACCCTTGGAGACAAGTCGGCTGGAGACCGATGTATTGAATATCGACGCAATTTGAGTGATCCATCGTCATTAGGAGGCCCTAAACGTTACAATTAACTATAATTTTTGCGTCAGATTCGATAATCTATACTCACAGGAGAACGACCATAAGGTGCCCGAGGCAACATTAGACCCTTGGAGACCAGACGGCTGGAGAACGATGTATTGAATCTCGACGCAATTTGAGTCTTCCATCGGCATTAGGAGGCCCTGAACGTTATAATTAACTATCATTTTTGCGTCGGATTCGATAATCTAAACCTACAGGAGAACGACCATAAGGTGCCCGAGGCAGCAATAGACCCTTGGAGACAAGTCGGCTGGAGGCCGATGTATTGAATCTCGACGCAATTTGAGTGTTCCATCGTCATTACAATGCCCTGAACGTTACAATTAAATATCATTTTTGCGTCGGATTCGAAAATCTAGAGAAACAGGAGAACGACCATAAGGTGCCCGAGGCAGCAATAGACCCTTGGAGACAAGTCGGCTGGAGGCCGATGTATTGAATCTCGACGCAATTTGAGTGTTCCATCGGCATTAGGAGGCCCTGAACGTTACAATTAACTATCATTTTTGCGTCGGGTTCGAAAATCTAGACTCACAGGAACACGACGATAAGGTGCCCCTAGGCAGCAATTGACCCTTGGAGACAAGTCGGCTGGAGGACGATGTATTGAATCTCGACGCATTTTGAGAGTTAGATCGTCATTAGGCGGCCCTGAACGTTACAATTAACTATCATTTTTGCGTCGGATTCGAAAATCTAGTCTTACAAGAGAACGACCATAAAGTGCCCGAGGCAGCATTAGATCCTTTGAGACAAGTCGGCTGGAGGACGATGTATTGGATCGCGACGCAATTTGAGTGTTCCATCGTCATTAGGAGGCCCTGAATGTTACAATTAACTATCATTTTTGCGTCGGATTCGAAAATCTAGACTCACAGGAGAACCACCATAAGGTGCCCGAGGCAGAAATAGACCCTTGGAGACAAGTCGGCTGGAGGCCGATGTATTGAATCTCGACGCAATTTGAGTGTTCCATCGGCATTAGGAGGCCCTGAACGTTAAAATTAACGATCATTTTTGCGTCGGATTCGATAATCTAAACTCACAGGAGAACGACCATACGGTGCCCGAGTTAGCAACAGACCCTTGGAGACAAGTCGACTGGAGGACGATGTATTGAATCTCGACGCAATTTGAGTGTTCCATCGTCATTACAAGGCCCTGAACGTTACAATTAACTATCATTTTTGTGTCGGATTCGAAAATCTAGACTCACAGGAGAACGACCATAAGGTGCCCGAGGCAGCAATAGACCCTTGGAGACAAGTCGGCTGGAGGACGATGAATTGGATCGCGACGCAATTTGAGTCTTCTATCGTCATTAGGAGGCGCTGAACGTTACAATTCACTATCATTTTTGCGACGGATTCGAAAATCTAGACTCACAGGAGAACGACCATAAGGTGCCCGAGGCAGCGATATCCCCTTGGAGACAAGTCGGCTGGAGGCCGATGCATTGAATCTCGACGCAATTTGAGTGTTCCATCATCATTAGAAGGCCCTGAACGTTACAATTAACTATCATTTTTGCGTCGGATACAAAAATCTAGACTCACAGGAGAACGACCATAAGGTGCCCGAGGCAGCAATAGACCCTTGGAGACAAGTCGGCTGGAGAACGATGTATTGAATCTCGACTCAATTTGAGAGTTCCATCGTCATTAGGCGGCCCTGAACGTTACAATTAACTATCATTTTGGCGTCGGATTCGTAAATCTAGACTTACAAGAGAACGACCATAAGGTGCCCGAGGCAGCATTAGACCCTTGGAGACAAGTCGGCTGGAGGACGATGTATTGGATCGCGACGCAATTTGAATGTTCCATCGCCATTAGGAGGCCCTGAATGTTACAACTAACTATCAGTTTCTCGTCGGATTCGAAAATCTAGACTCACAGCAGACGAACCATTTGGTGCCCGAGGCAGCAATATCCCCTTGAGACAAATCGGCTGGAGGACGATGTATTGAATCTCGACGCAATTTGAGTCTTCTATCTTCATTAGGAGGCGCTGAACGTTACAATTCACTATCATTTTTGCGTCGGATTCGAAAATCTAGACTCACAGGAGAAGGATCATATTGTGCCCGAGACAGCAATATCCCCTTGTAGACAAGTCGGCTGGAGGACGATGTATTGAATCTCGACGCAATTTTAGTGTCCCATCATCATTAGGAGGCCCTAAACGTTACAATTAACTATCATTTTTGCGTCGGATTCGATAATCTAAACTCACAGGGGAAAGACCATACGGTGCCCGAGGCAGCTATTGACCGTTGGAGACAAGTCGGTTGGAGGACGATGTATTGGATCGCGACGCAAAATGAGTGTTCCATCGTCATTACAAGGCCCTGAACCTTACAATTAACTATCAGTTTCGCGTCGGATTCGAAAATCTACTCACAGGAGAAGTTCATACGGTGCTCGAGACAGCAATATACCCCTTGGAGACAAATCGGCTGGAGGACGATGTATTGAATCTCGACGCGATTTGAGTGTTCCATCGGCATTAGGAGGCCCTGAACGTTACAATGAACTATCATTTTTGCGTCGGGTTCGAAAATCTAGACTTACAAGAGAACGACCATAAAGTGCCCGAGGCAGCATTAGATCCTTGGAGACAAGTCGGCTGGAGGACGATGTATTGGATCGCGACGCAATTTGAGTGTTCCATCGTCATTAGGAGGCCCTGAATGTTACAATTAACTATCATTTTAGCGTCGGATTCGAAAATCTAGACTCACAGGAGAACGACCATAAGGTGCCCGAGGCAGCAATAGACCCTTGGAGACAAGTCGGCTGGAGGCCGATGTATTGAATCTCGACGCAATTTGAGTGTTCCATCGTCATTAGGAGGCCCTGAACGTTAAAATTAACGATCATTTTTGCGTCGGATTCGATAATCTAAACTCACAGGAGAACGACCATACGGTGCCCGAGGCAGCAACAGACACTTGGAGACAAGTCGGCTGGAGGACGATGTATTGAATGTCGACGCAATTTGAGTGTTCCATCGCCATTACAAGGCCCTGAACGTTACAATTAACTATCATTTTTGCGTCGGACTCGAAAATCTAGACTCACAGGAGAAAGATCATATTGTGCCCGAGACAGCAATATCCCCTTGGAGACAAGTCGGCTGGAGGGCGATGTATTGAATCTCGACGCAATTTGAGTGTTCCATCGTCATTACAAGGCCCTGAACGTTACAATTAACTTTCATTTTTGCGTCGGATACGAAAATCTAGACTCACAGGAGAACGACCATAAGGTGCCGAAGGCAGCAATAGACCCTTGGAGACAAGTCGGCTGGAGGACGATGTATTGAATCGCGACGCAATTTGAGAGTTCCATCGTCATTAGGCGGCCCTGAACGTTACAATTAACTATCATTTTGGCGTCGGATTCGTAAATCTAGACTTAAAAGAGAACGACCATAAAGTGCCCGAGGCAGCATAGACCCTTGGAGACAAGTCGGCTGGAGGACGATGTATTGGATCGCGACGCAATTTGAGTGTTCCATCGTCATTAGGAGGCCCTGAATGTTACAATTAACTATCAGCTTTTCGCCGGATTCGAAAATCTAGACTCACAGCAGACGAACCATTTGGTGCCCGAGGCAGCAATATCCCCTTGGAGACAAGTCGGCTGGAGGACGATGTATTGAATCTCGACGCAATTTGAGTGTCCCATCGTCATTAGGAGGCCCTAAACGTTACAATTTTTGCGTCGGATTCGATAATCTAAACTCACAGGGGAACGACCATACGGTGCCAGAGGCAGCTATTGACCCTTGGAGACAAGTCGGCTGGAGGACGATGTATTGAATCTCGACGCAATTTGAGAGTTAGATCGTCATTAGGCGGCCCTGTACGTTACAATTAACTATCATTTTTGCGTCGGATTCGAAAATCTAGACTTACAAGAGAACGACCATAAAGTGCCCGAGGCAGCATTAGAACCTTGGAGACAAGTCGGCTGGAGGACGATGTATTGGATCGCGACGCAATTTGAGTGTTCCATCGTCATTAGGAGGCCCTGAATGTTACAATTAACTATTATTTTTGCGTCGGATTCGAAAATCTAGACTCACAGGAGAACGACCATAAGGTGCCCGAGGCAGCAATAGACCCTTGGAGACAAGTCGGCTGGAGGCCGATGTATTGAATCTCGACGCAATTTGAGTGTTCCATCGTCATTAGAAGGCCCTGAACGTTAAAATTAACTATCATTTTTGCGTCGGATTCGATAGTCTTAACTCACAGGAGAACGACCAAAAGGTGCCCGAGGCAGCAATAGACCCTTGGAGACAAGTCGGCTGGAGGACGATGTATTGGATCGCGACGCAATTTGAGTCTTCTATCGTCATTAGGAGGCGCTGAACGTTACAATTCACTATCATTTTTGCGTCGGATTCGAAAATCTAGACTCACAGGAGAAGGACCATGTGGTGCCCGAGGCAGCGATATCCCCTTTGAGACAAATCGGCTGGAGGCCGATGTATTGAATCTCGACGCAATTTGAGTGTTCAATCATCATTAGAAGGGCCTGAACGTTACAATTAACTATCATTTTTGCGTCGGATTCGAAAATCTAGACTCACAGGAGAACGACCATAAGGTGCCCGAGGCAGCAATAGACACTTGGAGACAAGTCGGCTGGAGGCCGATGTATTGAATCTCGACGCAATTTGAGTGTTCCATCGGCATTAGGAGGCCCTGAACGTTAAAATTAACGATCATTTTTGCGTCGGATTCGATAATCTAAACTCACAGGAGAACGACCATACGGTGCCCGAGGTAGCAACAGACCCTTGGAGACAAGTCGACTGGAGGACGATGTATTGAATCTCGACGCAATTTGAGTGTTCCATCGTCATTACAAGGCCCTGAACGTTACAATTAACTATCATTTTTGTGTCGGATTCGAAAATCTAGACTCACAGGAGAACGACCATAAGGTGCCCGAGGCAGCAATAGACCCTTGGAGACAAGTCGGCTGGAGGACGATGTATTGGATCGCGACGCAATTTGGGTCTTCTATCGTCATTAGGAGGCGCTGAACGTTACAATTCACTATCATTTTTGCGACGGATTCGAAAATCTAGACTCACCGGAGAACGACCATAAGGTGCCCGAGGCAGCGATATCCCCTTGGAGACAAGTCGGCTGGAGGCCGATGCATTGAATCTCGACGCAATTTGAGTGTTCCATCATCATTAGAAGGCCCTGAACGTTACAATTAACTATCATTTTTGCGTCGGATACAAAAATCTAGACTCACAGGAGAACGACCATAAGGTGCCCGAGGCAGCAATAGACCCTTGGAGACAAGTAGGCTGGAGAACGATGTATTGAATCTCGACTCAATTTGAGAGTTCCATCGTCATTAGGCGGCCCTGAACGTTACAATTAACTATCATTTTTGCGTCGGATTCGATAATCTAAACTCACAGGGGAAAGACCATACGGTGCCCGAGGCAGCTATTGACCGTTGGAGACAAGTCGGTTGGAGGACGATGTATTGGATCGCGACGCAAAATGAGTGTTCCATCGTCATGACAAGGCCCTGAACCTTACAATTAACTATCAGTTTCGCGTCGGATTCGAAAATCTACTCACAGGAGAAGTTCATACGGTGCTCGAGACAGCAATATACCCCTTGGAGACAAATCGGCTGGATGACGATGTATTGAATCTCGACGCAATTTGAGTGTTCCATCGGCATTAGGAGGCCCTGAACGTTACAATGAACTATCATTTTTGCGTCGGGTTCGAAAATATAGACGTACAAGAGAACGACCAAAAAGTGCCCGAGGCAGCATTAGATCCTTGGAGAAAGGCGGCTGGAGGACGATGTATTGGATCGCGACGCAATTTGAGTGTTCCATCGTCATTAGGAGGCCCTGAATGTTACAATTAACTATCATTTTTGCGTCGGATTCGAAAATCTAGACTCACAGGAGAACGACCATAAGGTGCCCGAGGCAGCAATAGACCCTTGGAGACAAGTCGGCTGGAGGCCGATGTATTGAATCTCGACGCAATTTGAGTGTTCCATCGTCATTAGGAGGCCCTGAACGTTAAAATTAACGATCATTTTTGCGTCGGATTCGATAATCTAAACTCACAGGAGAACGACCATACGGTGCCCGAGGCAGCAACAGACACTTGGAGACAAGTCGGCTGGAGGACGATGTATTGAATCTCGACGCAATTTGAGTGTTCCATCGTCATTACAAGGCCCTGAACGTTACAATTAACTATCAGCTTTTCGCCGGATTCGAAAATCTAGACTCACAGCAGACGAACCATTTGGTGCCCGAGGCAGCAATATCCCCTTGGAGACAAATCGGCTGGAGGACGATGTATTGAATCCCGACGCAATTTGAGTCTTCTATCGTCATTAGTAGGCGCTGAACGTTACAATTCACTATCATTTTTGCGTCGGATTCGAAAATCTAGACTCACAGGAGAAGGATCATATTGTGCCCGAGACAGCAATATCCCCTTGGAGACAAGTCGGCTGGAGGACGATGTATTGAATCTCGACGCAATTTGAGTGTCCCATCGTCATTAGGAGGCCCTAAACGTTACAATTTTTGCGTCGGATTCGATAATCTAAACTCACAGGGGAACGACCATACGGTGCCCGAGGCAGCTATTGACCCTTGGAGACAAGTCGGCTGGAGGACGATGTATTGAATCTCGACGCAATTTGAGAGTTAGATCGTCATTAGGCGGCCCTGTACGTTACAATTAACTATCATTTTTGCGTCGGATTCGAAAATCTAGACTTACAAGAGAACGACCATAAAGTGCCCGAGGCAGCATTAGATCCTTGGAGACAAGTCGGCTGGAGGACGATGTATTGGATCGCGACGCAATTTGAGTGTTCCATCGTCATTAGGAGGCCCTGAATGTTACAATTAACTATTATTTTTGCGTCGGATTCGAAAATCTAGACTCACAGGAGAACGACTATAAGGTGCCCGAGGCAGCCATAGACCCTTGGAGACAAGTCGGCTGGAGGCCGATGTATTGAATCTCGACGCAATTTGAGTGTTCCATCGGCATTAGGAGGCCCTGAACGTTAAAATTAACTATCATTTTTGCGTCGGATTCGATAGTCTAAACTCACAGGAGAAAGACCGAAAGCTGCCCGAGGCAGCAATAGACCCTTGGAGACAAGTCGGCTGGAGGACGATGTATTGGATCGCGACGCAATTTGAGTCTTCTATCGTCATTAGGAGGCGCTGAACGTTACAATTCACTATCATTTTTGCGTCGGATTCGAAAATCTAGACTCACAGGAGAAGGACCTTGTGGTGCCCGAGGCAGCGATATCCCCTTGGAGACAAATCGGCTGGAGGCCGATGTATTGAATCTCGACGCAATTTGAGTGTTCAATCATCATTAGAAGGCCCTGAACGTTACAATTAACTATCATTTTTGCGTCGGATACGAAAATCTAGACTCACAGGAGAACGTCCATAAGGTGCCCGAGGCAGCTATTGACCCTTGGAGACAAGTCTTTTGGAGGACGATGTATTGGATCGCGACGCAAAATGAGTGTTCCATCGTCATTACAAGGCCTGAACCTTACAATTAACAATCAGTTTCGCGTCGGAATCGAAAATTTACTCGCAGGAGAAGTTCATACGGTGCTCGAGACAGCAATATACCCCTTGGAGACAAATCGGCTGGAGGACGATGTATTGAATCTCGACGCAATTTGAGTGTTCCATCGTCATTACAAGGCCCTGAACGTTACAATTAACTATCATTTTTGCGTCGGATTCGAAAATCTAGACTCACAGGAGAAAGATCATATTGTGCCCGAGACAGCAATATCCCCTTGGAGACAAGTCGGCTGGAGGGCGATGTATTGAATTTCGACGCAATTTGAGTGTTCCATCGTCATTACAAGGCCCTGAACGTTACAATTAACTTTCATTTTTGCGTCGGATACGAAAATCTAGAATCACAGGAGATCGACGATAAGGTGCCGAAGGCAGCAATAGGCCCTTGGAGACAAGTCGGCTGGAGGACGATGTATTGAATCTCGACGCAATTTGAGAGTTCCATCGTCATTAGGCGGCCCTGAACGTTACAATTAACTATCATTTTGGCGTCGGATTCGTAAATCTAGACTTAAAAGAGAACGACAATAAAGTGCCCGAGGCAGCATTAGACCCTTGGAGACAAGTCGGCTGGAGGACGATGTATTGGATCGCGACGCAATTTGAGTGTTCCATCGTCATTAGGAGGCCCTGAATGTTACTATTAACTATCAGCTTTTCGCCGGATTCGAAAATCTAGACTCACAGCAGACGAACCATTTGGTGCCCGAGGCAGCAATATCCCCTTGGAGACAAATCGGCTGGAGGACGATGTATTGAATCCCGACGCAATTTGAGTCTTCTATCGTCATTAGTAGGCGCTGAACGTTACAATTCACTATCATTTTTGCGTCGGATTCGAAAATCTAGACTCACAGGAGAAGGATCATATTGTGCCGGAGACAGCAATATCCCCTTGGAGAGAAGTCGGCTGGAGGACGATGTATTGAATCTCGACGCAATTTGAGTGTTCCATCGGCATTAGGAGGCCCTGAACGTTAAAATTAACTATCATTTTTGCGTCGGATTCGATAATCTAAACTCACAGGAGAACGACCAAAAGGTGCCCGAGGCAGCAATAGACTCTTGGAGACAAGTCGGCTGGAGGACGATGTATTGGATCGCGACGCAATTTGAGTCTTCTATCGTCATTAGGAGGCGCTGAACGTTACAATTAACTATCATTTTTTCGTCGGATACGAAAATGTAGACTCACAGGAGAACGACCATAAGGTGCAATTTACGTTACAATTAACTATCATTTTTGCGTCGGATTCGATAATCTAAACCCACAGGGGAAAGACCATACGGTACCCTTGGAGACAAGTCGGTTGGAGGACGATGTATTGGATCGCGACGCAAAATGAGTGTTCCATCGTCATTACAAGGCCTGAACCTTACAATTAACTATCAGTTTCACGTCGGAATCGAAAATCTACTCACAGGAGAAGTTCATACGGTGCTCGAGACAGCAGTATACCCCTTGGAGACAAATCGGCTGGAGGACGATGTATTGAATCTCGACGCCATTTGAGAGTTCCATCGTCATTAGGCGGCCCTGAACGTTACTATTCACTATCATTTTTGCGTCGGATTCGAAAATCTAGACTTACAAGAGAACGACCATAAAGTGCCCGAGGCAGCATTAGATCCTTGGAGACAAGTCGGCTGGAGGACGATGTATTGGATCGCGACGCAATTTGAGTGTTCCATCGTCATTAGGAGGCCCTGAATGTTACAATTAACTATCATTTTTGCGTCGGATTCGAAAATCTAGACTCACAGGAGAACCACCATAAGGTGCCCGAGGCAGCAATAGACCCTTGGAGACAAGTCGGCTGGAGGCCGATGTATTGAATCTCGACGCAATTTGAGTGTTCCATCGGCATTAGGAGGCCCTGAACGTTAAAATTAACGATCATTGTTGCGTCGGATTCGATAATCTAAACTCACAGGAGAACGACCATACGGTGCCCGAGGCAGCAACAGACCCTTGGAGACAAGTCGGCTGGAGGACGATGTATTGAATCTCGACGCAATTTGAGTGTCCCATCGTCATTAGGAGGCCCTAAACGTTACAATTAACTATCATCTTTGCGTCGGATTCGATAATCTAAACTCACAGGGGAACGACCATACGGTCCCCGAGGCAGCTATTGACCCTTGGAGACAAGTCGGTTGGAGGACGATGTATTGGATCGCGACGCAAAACGAGTGTTCCATCGTCATTACAAGGCCCTGAACCTTACAATTAACTATCAGTTTCGCGTCGGATTCGAAAATCGACTCACAGGAGAAGTTCATACGGTGCTCGAGACAGCAATATACCCCTTGGAGACAAGTCGGCTGGAGGGCGATGTATTGAATCTCGACGCAATTTGAGAGTTCCATCGTCATTAGGCGGCCCTGAACGTTACAATTAACTATCATTTTGGCGTCGGATTCGTAAATCTAGACTTAAAAGAGAACGACAATAAAGTGCCCGAGGCAGCATTAGACCCTTGGAGACAAGTCGGCTGGAGGACGATGTATTGGATCGCGACGCAATTTGAGTGTTCCATCGTCATTAGGAGGCCCTGAATGTTACTATTAACTATCAGCTTTTCGCCGGATTCGAAAATCTAGACTCACAGCAGACGAACCATTTGGTGCCCGAGGCAGCAATATCCCCTTGGAGACAAATCGGCTGGAGGACGATGTATTGAATCCCGACGCAATTTGAGTCTTCTATCGTCATTAGTAGGCGCTGAACGTTACAATTCACTATCATTTTTGCGTCGGATTCGAAAATCTAGACTCACAGGAGAAGGATCATATTGTGCCGGAGACAGCAATATCCCCTTGGAGAGAAGTCGGCTGGAGGACGATGTATTGAATCTCGACGCAATTTGAGTGTTCCATCGGCATTAGGAGGCCCTGAACGTTAAAATTAACTATCATTTTTGCGTCGGATTCGATAATCTAAACTCACAGGAGAACGACCAAAAGCTGCCCGAGGCAGCAATAGACCCTGGGAGACAAGTCGGCTGGAGGACGATGTATTGGATCGCGACGCAATTTGAGTCTTCTATCGTCATTAGGAGGCGCTGAACGTTACAATTCACTATCATTTTTGCGTCGGATTTTGAAAATCTAGACTCACAGGAGAAGGACCATGTGGTGCCCGAGGCAGCGCTATCCCCTTGGAGACAAATCGGCTGGAGGACGATGTATTGAATCTCGACGCAATTTGAGTGTTCCATCGTCATTAGAAGGCCCTGAACGTTACAATTAACTATCATTTTTTCGTCGGATACGAAAATGTAGACTCACAGGAGAACGACCATAAGGTGCAATTTACGTTACAATTAACTATCATTTTTGCGTCGGATTCGATAATCTAAACCCACAGGGGAAAGACCATACGGTACCCTTGGAGACAAGTCGGTTGGAGGACGATGTATTGGATCGCGACGCAAAATGAGTGTTCCATCGTCATTACAAGGCCTGAACCTTACAATTAACTATCAGTTTCGCGTCGGAATCGAAAATCTACTCACAGGAGAAGTTCATACGGTGCTCGAGACAGCAGTATACCCCTTGGAGACAAATCGGCTGGAGGACGATGTACTGAATCTCGACGCCATTTGAGAGTTCCATCGTCATTAGGCGGCCCTGAACGTTACTATTCACTATCATTTTTGCGTCGGATTCGAAAATCTAGACTTACAAGAGAACGACCATAAAGTGCCCGAGGAAGCATTAGATCCTTGGAGACAAGTCGGCTGGAGGACGATGTATTGGATCGCGACGCAATTTGAGTGTTCCATCGTCATTAGGAGGCCCTGAATGTTACAATTAACTATCATTTTTGCGTCGGATTCGAAAATCTAGACTCACAGGAGAACCACCATAAGGTGCCCGAGGCAGCAATAGACCCTTGGAGACAAGTCGGCTGGAGGCCGATGTATTGAATCTCGACGCAATTTGAGTGTTCCATCGGCATTAGGAGGCCCTGAACGTTAAAATTAACGATCATTGTTGCGTCGGATTCGATAATCTAAACTCACAGGAGAACGACCATACGGTGCCCGAGGCAGCAACAGACCCTTGGAGACAAGTCGGCTGGAGGACGATGTATTGAATCTCGACGCAATTTGAGTGTCCCATCGTCATTAGGAGGCCCTAAACGTTACAATTAACTATCATCTTTGCGTCGGATTCGATAATCTAAACTCACAGGGGAACGACCATACGGTCCCCGAGGCAGCTATTGACCCTTGGAGACAAGTCGGTTGGAGGACGATGTATTGGATCGCGACGCAAAACGAGTGTTCCATCGTCATTACAAGGCCCTGAACCTTACAATTAACTATCAGTTTCGCGTCGGATTCGAAAATCTACTCACAGGAGAAGTTCATACGGTGCTCGAGACAGCAATATACCCCTTGGAGACAAGTCGGCTGGAGGGCGATGTATTGAATCTCGACGCAATTTGAGTGTTCCATCGGCATTAGGAGGCCCTGAACGTTAAAATTAACGATCATTTTTGCGTCGGATTCGATAATCTAAACTCACAGGAGAACGACCATACGGTGCCCGAGGCAGCAACAGACCCTTGGAGACAAGTCGGCTGGAGGACGATGTATTGAATCTCGACGTAATTTGAGTGTTCCATCGTCATTACAAGGCCCTGGACGTTACAATTAACTATCATTTTTGCGTCGGATTCGAAAATCTAGACTCACAGGAGAAAGATCATATTGTGCCCGAGACAGCAATATCCCCTTGGAGACAAGTCGGCTGGAGGGCGATGTATTGAATCTCGACGCAATTTGAGTGTTCCATCGTCATTACATGGCCCTGAACGTTATAATTAACTTTCATTTTTGCGTCGGATACGAAAATCTAGACTCACAGGAGAACGACCATAAGGTGCCGGAGGCAGCAATAGACCCTTGGAGACAAGTCGGCTGGAGGACGATGTATTGAATGTCGACGCAATTTGAGAGTTCCATCGTCATTAGGCGGCCCTGAACGTTACAATTCACTATCATTTTGGCGTCGGATTCGAAAATCTAGACTCACAGGAGAAGGATCATATTGTGCCCGAGACAGCAATATCCCCTTGGAGACAAGTCGGCTGGAGGACGATGTATTGAATCTCGACGTAATTTGAGTGTTCCATCGTCATTAGAAGGCCCTGAACGTTACAATTAACTATCATTTTTGCGTCGGATTCGAAAATCTAGACTCACAGGAGAAGGATCATATTTTGCCCGAGACAGCTATATCCCCTTGGAGACAAGTCGGCTGGAGGACGATGTATTGAATCCCGACGCAATTTGAGTCTTCTATCGTCATTAGGAGGCCCTGAACGTTACAATTCACTATCATTTTGGCGTCGGATTCGAAATTCTAGACTCACAGGAGAAGGATCATATTGTGCCCGAGACAGCAATATCCCCTTGGAGACAAGTCGGCTGGAGGACGATGTATTGAATCTCGACGCAATTTGAGTGTCCCATCGTCATTAGGAGGCCCTAAACGTTACAATTAACTATCATCTTTGCGTCGGATTCGATAATCTAAACTCACAGGGGAACGACCATACGGTCCCCGAGGCAGCTATTGACCCTTGGAGACAAGTCGTTGGAGGACGATGTATTGTATCGCGACGCAAAATGAGTGTTCCATCGTCATTACAAGGCCCTGAACCTTACAATTAACTATCAGTTTCGCGTCGGATTCGAAAATCTACTCACAGGAGAAGTTCATACGGTGCTCGAGACAGCAATATACACCTTGGAGACAAGTCGGCTGGAGGCCGATGTATTGAATCTCGACGCAATTTGAGTGTTCCATCGGCATTAGGAGGCACTGAACGTTAAAATTAACGATCATTTTTGCGTCGGATTCGATAATCTAAACTCACAGGAGAACGACCATACGGTGCCCGAGGCAGCAACAGACCCTTGGAGACAAGTCGGCTGGAGGACGATGTATTGAATCTCGACGTAATTTGAGTGTTCCATCGTCATTACAAGGCCCTGAACGTTACAATTAACTATCATTTTTTGCGTCGGATTCGAAAATCTAGACTCACAGGAGAAAGATCATATTTTGCCCGAGACAGCAATATCCCCTTGGAGACAAGTCGGCTGGAGGGCGATGTATTGAATCTCGACGCAATTTGAGTGTTCCATCGACATTACAAGGCCCTGAACGTTACAATTAACTTTCATTTTTGCGTCGGATTCGAAAATCTAGACTCACAGGAGAACGACCATAAGGTGCCGGAGGCAGCAATAGACCCTTGGAGACAAATCGGCTGGAGGACGATGTATTGAATCCCGACGCAATTTGAGTCTTCTATCGTCATTAGGAGGCGCTGAACGTTACAATTCACTATCATTTTGGCGTCGGATTAGAAAATCTAGACTCACAGGAGAAGGATCATATTGTGCCCGAGACAGCAATATCCCCTTGGAGACAAGTCGGCTGGAGGACGATGTATTGAATCTCGACGCAATTTGAGTGTCCCATCGTCATTAGGAGGCCCTAAACGTTACAATTTTTGCGTCGGATTCGATAATCTAAACTCACAGCGGAACGACCATACGGTGCCCGAGGCAGCTATTTACCCTTGGATACAAGTCGGCTGGAGGACGATGTATTGAATCTCGACGCAATTTGAGAGTTAGATCGTCATTAGGCGGCCCTGACTGTTACAATTAACTATCATTTTTGCGTCGGATTCGAAAATCTAGACTTACAAGAGAACGAACATAAAGTGCCCGAGGCAGCATTAGATCCTTGGAGACAAGACGGCTGGAGGACGATGTATTGGATCGCGACGCAATTTGAGTGTTCCATCGGCATTAGGAGGCCCTGAACGTTAAGATTAACTATCATTTTGGCGTCGGGTTCGTAAATCTAGACTTACAAGAGAACGACCATAAAGTGCCCGAGGCAGCATTAGACCCCTGGAGACAAGTCGGCTGGAGGACGATGTATTGGATCGCGACGCAATTTGAGTGTTCCATCGTCATTAGGAGGCCCTGAATGTTACAATTAACTATCAGCTTTTCGCCGGAATCGAAAATCTAGACTCACAGCAGACGAACCATTTGGTGCCCGAGGCAGCAATATCCCCTTGGAGACAAATCGGCTGGAGGACGATGTATTGAATCCCGACGCAATTTGAGTCTTCTATCGTCATTAGGAGGCGCTGAACGTTACAATTCACTATCATTTTGGCGTCGGATTAGAAAATCTAGACTCACAGGAGAAGGATCATATTGTGCCCGAGACAGCAATATCCCCTTGGAGACAAGTCGGCTGGAGGACGATGTATTGAATCTCGACGCAATTTGAGTGTCCCATCGTCATTAGGAGGCCCTAAACGTTACAATTTTTGCGTCGGATTCGATAATCTAAACTCACAGGGGAACGACCATACGGTGCCCGAGGCAGCTATTTACCCTTGGATACAAGTCGGCTGGAGGACGATGTATTGAATCTCGACGCAATTTGAGAGTTAGATCGTCATTAGGCGGCCCTGAATGTTACAATTAACTATCATTTTTGCGTCGGATTCGAAAATCTAGACTTACAAGAGAACGAACATAAAGTGCCCGAGGCAGCATTAGATCCTTGGAGACAAGACGGCTGGAGGACGATGTATTGGATCGCGACGCAATTTGAGTGTTCCATCGGCATTAGGAGGCCCTGAACGTTAAGATTAACTATCATTTTTGCGTCGGATTCGATAATCTAAACTCACAGGAGAACGACCATAAGGTGCCCGAGGCAGCAAAAGACCCTTGGAGACAAGTCGGCTGGAGGACGATGTATTGGATCGCGACGCAATTTGAGTGTTCCATCGTCATTACATGGCCCTGAACGTTACAATTAACTTTCATTTTTGCGTCGGATACGAAAATCTAGACTCACAGGAGAACGACCATAAGGTGCCGGAGGCAGCAATAGACCCTTGGAGACAAGTCGGCTGGAGGACGATGTATTGAATGTCGACGCAATTTGAGAGTTCCATCGTCATTAGGCGGCCCTGAACGTTACAATTCACTATCATTTTGGCGTCGGATTCGAAAATCTAGACTCACAGGAGAAGGATCATATTGTGCCCGAGACAGCAATATCCCCTTGGAGACAAGTCGGCTGGAGGACGATGTATTGAATCTCGACGTAATTTGAGTGTTCCATCGTCATTACAAGGCCCTGAACGTTACAATTAACTATCATTTTTGCGTCGGATTCGAAAATCTAGACTCACAGGAGAAGGATCATATTTTGCCCGAGACAGCTATATCCCCTTGGAGACAAGTCGGCTGGAGGACGATGTATTGAATCCCGACGCAATTTGAGTCTTCTATCGTCATTAGGAGGCCCTGAACGTTACAATTCACTATCATTTTGGCGTCGGATTCGAAATTCTAGACTCACAGGAGAAGGATCATATTGTGCCCGAGACAGCAATATCCCCTTGGAGACAAGTCGGCTGGAGGACGATGTATTGAATCTCGACGCAATTTGAGTGTCCCATCGTCATTAGGAGGCCCTAAACGTTACAATTAACTATCATCTTTGCGTCGGATTCGATAATCTAAACTCACAGGGGAACGACCATACGGTCCCCGAGGCAGCTATTGACCCTTGGAGACAAGTCGTTGGAGGACGATGTATTGTATCGCGACGCAAAATGAGTGTTCCATCGTCATTACAAGGCCCTGAACCTTACAATTAACTATCAGTTTCGCGTCGGATTCGAAAATCTACTCACAGGAGAAGTTCATACGGTGCTCGAGACAGCAATATACACCTTGGAGACAAGTCGGCTGGAGGCCGATGTATTGAATCTCGACGCAATTTGAGTGTTCCATCGGCATTAGGAGGCACTGAACGTTAAAATTAACGATCATTTTTGCGTCGGATTCGATAATCTAAACTCACAGGAGAACGACCATACGGTGCCCGAGGCAGCAACAGACCCTTGGAGACAAGTCGGCTGGAGGACGATGTATTGAATCTCGACGTAATTTGAGTGTTCCATCGTCATTACAAGGCCCTGAACGTTACAATTAACTATCATTTTTTGCGTCGGATTCGAAAATCTAGACTCACAGGAGAAAGATCATATTTTGCCCGAGACAGCAATATCCCCTTGGAGACAAGTCGGCTGGAGGGCGATGTATTGAATCTCGACGCAATTTGAGTGTTCCATCGACATTACAAGGCCCTGAACGTTACAATTAACTTTCATTTTTGCGTCGGATTCGAAAATCTAGACTCACAGGAGAACGACCATAAGGTGCCGGAGGCAGCAATAGACCCTTGGAGACAAATCGGCTGGAGGACGATGTATTGAATCCCGACGCAATTTGAGTCTTCTATCGTCATTAGGAGGCGCTGAACGTTACAATTCACTATCATTTTGGCGTCGGATTAGAAAATCTAGACTCACAGGAGAAGGATCATATTGTGCCCGAGACAGCAATATCCCCTTGGAGACAAGTCGGCTGGAGGACGATGTATTGAATCTCGACGCAATTTGAGTGTCCCATCGTCATTAGGAGGCCCTAAACGTTACAATTTTTGCGTCGGATTCGATAATCTAAACTCACAGCGGAACGACCATACGGTGCCCGAGGCAGCTATTTACCCTTGGATACAAGTCGGCTGGAGGACGATGTATTGAATCTCGACGCAATTTGAGAGTTAGATCGTCATTAGGCGGCCCTGACTGTTACAATTAACTATCATTTTTGCGTCGGATTCGAAAATCTAGACTTACAAGAGAACGAACATAAAGTGCCCGAGGCAGCATTAGATCCTTGGAGACAAGACGGCTGGAGGACGATGTATTGGATCGCGACGCAATTTGAGTGTTCCATCGGCATTAGGAGGCCCTGAACGTTAAGATTAACTATCATTTTGGCGTCGGGTTCGTAAATCTAGACTTACAAGAGAACGACCATAAAGTGCCCGAGGCAGCATTAGACCCCTGGAGACAAGTCGGCTGGAGGACGATGTATTGGATCGCGACGCAATTTGAGTGTTCCATCGTCATTAGGAGGCCCTGAATGTTACAATTAACTATCAGCTTTTCGCCGGAATCGAAAATCTAGACTCACAGCAGACGAACCATTTGGTGCCCGAGGCAGCAATATCCCCTTGGAGACAAATCGGCTGGAGGACGATGTATTGAATCCCGACGCAATTTGAGTCTTCTATCGTCATTAGGAGGCGCTGAACGTTACAATTCACTATCATTTTGGCGTCGGATTAGAAAATCTAGACTCACAGGAGAAGGATCATATTGTGCCCGAGACAGCAATATCCCCTTGGAGACAAGTCGGCTGGAGGACGATGTATTGAATCTCGACGCAATTTGAGTGTCCCATCGTCATTAGGAGGCCCTAAACGTTACAATTTTTGCGTCGGATTCGATAATCTAAACTCACAGGGGAACGACCATACGGTGCCCGAGGCAGCTATTTACCCTTGGATACAAGTCGGCTGGAGGACGATGTATTGAATCTCGACGCAATTTGAGAGTTAGATCGTCATTAGGCGGCCCTGAATGTTACAATTAACTATCATTTTTGCGTCGGATTCGAAAATCTAGACTTACAAGAGAACGAACATAAAGTGCCCGAGGCAGCATTAGATCCTTGGAGACAAGACGGCTGGAGGACGATGTATTGGATCGCGACGCAATTTGAGTGTTCCATCGGCATTAGGAGGCCCTGAACGTTAAGATTAACTATCATTTTTGCGTCGGATTCGATAATCTAAACTCACAGGAGAACGACCATAAGGTGCCCGAGGCAGCAAAAGACCCTTGGAGACAAGTCGGCTGGAGGACGATGTATTGGATCGCGACGCAATTTGAGTCTTCTATCGTCATTAGGAGGCGCTGAACGTTACAATTCACTATCATTTTTGCGTCGGCTTCGAAAATCTAGACTCACAGGAGAAGGACCATGTGGTGCCCGAGGCAGCGATATCCCCTTAGAGACAAGTCGGCTGGAGGCCGATGTATTGAATCTCGACGCAATTTGAGTGTTCCATCGTCATTAGAAGGCCCTGAACGTTACAATTAACTATCATTTTTGCGTCGGATACGAAAATCTAGACTCACAGGAGAACGACCATAAGGTGCCCGAGGCAGCAATAGACCCTTGGAGACAAGTCGGCTGGAGGACCATGTATTGAATCTCGACGCAATTTGAGAGTTCCATCGTCATTAGGCGGCCCTGAACGTTACAATTAACTATCATTTTGGCGTCGGATTCGTAAATCTAGACTTACAAGAGAACGTCCATAAAGTGCCCGAGGCAGCATTAGACTCTAGGAGACAAGTCGGCTGGAGGACGATGTATTGGATCGCGACGCAATTTGAGTGTTCCATCGTCATTAGGAGGCCCTGAATGTTACAATTAACTATCAGTTTTTCGTCGGATTCGAAAATCTAGACTCACAGGAGAAGGACCATGTGGTGCCCGAGGCAGCGATATCCCCTTGGAGACAAGTCGGCTGGAGGCCGATGTATTGAATCTCGACGCAATTTGAGTGTTCCATCGGCATTAGGAGGCCCTGAACGTTAAAATTAACGATCATTTTTGCGTCGGATTCGATAATCTATACTCACAGGAGAACGACCATACGGTGCCCGAGGCAGCAACAGACCCTTGGAGATAAGTCGGCTGGAGGACGATGTATTGAATCTCGACGCAATTTGAGTGTTCCATCGTCATTACAAGGCCCTGAACGTTACAATTAACTATCATTTTTGCGTCGGATTCGAAAATCTAGACTCAAAGGAGAACGATCATAAGGTGCCCGAGGCAGCAATAGACCCTTGGAGATAAGTCGGCTGGAGGCCGATGCATTGAATCTCGACGCAATTTGAGTGTTCCATCGGCATTAGGAGGCCCTGAACGTGAAAATTAATGATCATATTTGCGTCGGATTCGATAATCTAAACTCACAGGAGAACGACCATACGGTGCCCGAGGCAGCCTCATATCCTTGGAGACAAGTTGGCTGGAGGACGATGTATTGAATCTCGACGCAATTTGAGTGTTCCATCGTCATTACAAGGCCCTGAACGTTACAATTAACTATCATTTTGGCGTCGGATTCGACAATCTAGACTCACAGGAGAAAGATCATATTGTGCCCGAGACAGCAATACCCCCTTGGAGACAAGTCGGCTGGAGGACGATGTATTGAATCTCGATGCAATTTGAGTGTTCCATCGTCATTAGAAGGCCCTGAACGTTACAATTAACTATTATTTTTGCGTCGGATACGAAAATCTAGACTCGCAGGAGAACGACCATAAAGTGCCCGAGGCAGCATTAGACCCTTGGAGACAAGTCGGCTGGAGGACGATGTATTGGATCGCGACGCAATTTGAGTCTTCTATCGTCATTAGGAGGCGCTGAACGTTACAATTCACTATCATTTTTGCGTCGGATTCAAAAAACTAGACTCACAGGAGAACGACCATAAGGGGCCCGAGGCAGCAATAGACCCTTGGAGACAAGTCGGCTGGAGGCCGATGTATTGAATCTCGACACAATTTGAGTGTTCCATCGGCATTAGGAGGCCCTGAACGTTACAATTAACTATCATTTTTGCGTCGGATTCGAAAATCTAGACTTACAAGAGAACGACCATAAAGTGCCCGAGGTAGCAATAGATCCTTGGAGACAAGTCGGCTGGAGGACGATGTATTGGATCGAGACGCAATTTGAGTGTTCCATCGTCATTAGGAGGCCCTGAATGTTACAATTAACTATCAGTTTTTCGTCTGATTCGAAAATCTAGACTCACAGCAGACGAACCATTTGGTGCCCGAGGCAGCAATATCCCTTTGGAGACAAATCAGCTGGAGGACGATGTATTGAATCCCGACGCAATTTGAGTCTTCTATCGTCATTAGGAGGCGCTGAACGTTACAATTCACTATCATTTTTGCTTCGGATTCGAAAATCTAGACTCACAGGTGAAGGATCATATTGTGCCAGAGACAGCAATGTCCCCTTGGAGACAAGTCGGCTGGAGGACGATGTATTGAATCTCGACGCAATTTGAGTGTCCCATCGTCATTAGGAGGCCCTAAACGTTACAATTAACTATCATTTTGGCGTCGGATTCGATAATCTAAACTCACAGGGGAACGACCATACGGTGCCCGAGGCAGCTATTGACCCTTGGAGGAAAGTCGGTTGGTGGACGATGTATTGGATCGCGACGCAAAATGAGTGTTCCATCGTCATTAGGAGGCCCTGAATGTTACAATTAACCATCAGTTTTTCGTCGGATTCGAAAATCTAAACTCACAGGATAACGATCATAAGGTGCACGAGGCAGCAACAGACCCTTGGAGACAAGTCGGCTGGAGGCCGATGTATTGAATCTCGACGCAATTTGAGTGTTCCATCGTCATTACAAGGCCCTGAACGTTACAATTAACTATAATTTTTGCGTCGGATTCGAAAATCTAGACTCACAGGAGAATGACCATAAGGTGCCCGAGGCAGCAATAGACCCTTGGAGACAAGTCGGCTGGAGGCCGATGTATTGATTCTCGACGCAATTTGAGTGTTCCATCGGCATTAGGAGGTCCTGAACGTTACAATTAACTATCATTTTTGCGTCGGATTCGTTGATCTAAACTCACAGGAGAACGACCATAAGGTGCCCGTGGCAGCAATAAACCCTTGTAGACAAGTCGGCTGGAGGCCGATATATTGAATCTCGACGCAATTTGAGTCTTCCATCGTCATTACAAGGCCCTGAACGTTACAATTAACTATCATTTTTGCGTCGGATTCGAAAATCTAGACTCACAGGAGAACGACCATAAGGTGCCCGAGGCAGCAATAGACCCTTGGAGACAAGTCGGCTGGAGGCCGATGTATTGAATCTCGACGCAATTTGAGTGTTCCATCGGCATTAGGAGGTCCTGAACGTTACAATTAACTATCATTTTTGCGTCGGGTTCGAAAATCTAGACTCACAGGAGAACGACCATAAGGTGCCCGAGGCAGCAATAGACTCTTGGAGACAAGTCGGCTGGAGGACGATGTATTGAATCTCGACGGAATTTGAGTGTCCTATCGTCATTAGGAGGCCCTAAACGTTACAATTAACTATCATTTTTGCGTCGGATTCGATAATCTAAACTCACAGGGGAACGACCATATTATGCCCGAGGCAGCTATTGACCCTTGGAGACAAGTCGGTTGGAGGACGATGTATTGGATCGCGATGCAAAATGAGTGTCCCATCGTCATTAGAAGGCCCTGAACGTAACAATTAACTATCATTTACGCGTCGGATTCGAAAATCTACTCACAGGAGAAGTTCATACGGTGCTCGAGACAGCAATATCCCCTTGGAGACAAGTCCGCTGGAGGCCGATGTATTGAATCTCGACGCAATTTGAGAGTTCCATCGGCATTAGGAGGCCATGAACGTTACAATTAACTATCATTTTTGCGTCGGATTCGAAAATCTAGACTCACAGGAGAACGTCCATAAGGTGCCCGAGGCAGCAATATACCCTTGGAGACAAGTCGGCTGGAGGCCGATGTATTGAATCTCGACGCAATTTGAGTGTTCCATCGGCATTAGGATGCCCTGAACGTTACAATTAACTATCATATTTGCGTCGGATTCGATAATCTAAACTCACAGCAGAACGACCATAAGCTGCCCGAGGCAGCAACAGACCCTTGGAGACAAGTCGGCTGGAGGCCGATGTATTGAATCTCGTTGCAATTTGAGTGTTCCATCGCCATTACAAGGCCCTGAACGTTACAATTAACTATCATTTTTGCGTCGGGTTCGAAAATCTAGACTCACAGGAGAACGACCATAAGGTGCCCGAGGCAGCAATAGACCCTTGGAGACAAGTCGGCTGGAGGACGATGTATTGAATCTCGACGCAATTTGAGTCATCTATCATCATTAGGAGGCGCTGAACGTTACAATTCACTATCATTTTTGAGTCGGATTCGAAAATCTAGACTCACAGGAAAAAGATCATATTGTGCCCGAGACAGCAATATCCCCTTGGAGACAAGTCGGCTGGAGGACGATGTATTGGATCGCGACGCAATTCGAGTGTTCCATCGTCATTAGGAGGCGCTGAACGTTACAATTCACTATCATT
Organism: Schistocerca serialis cubense; assembly: GCF_023864345.2. Taxonomy (NCBI): domain Eukaryota; kingdom Metazoa; phylum Arthropoda; class Insecta; order Orthoptera; family Acrididae; genus Schistocerca; species Schistocerca serialis. Next base: position 3,074,169 of record NC_064647.1, read on the forward strand.
TTTGCGTAGGATTCGAAAATCTAGACTCACAGGAGAAGGACCATGTGGTGCCCGAGTCAGCGATATCCCCTTCGAGACAAGTCGGCTGAAGGCCGATGTATTGAATCACGACGCAATTTGAGTGTTCCATCGTCATTACAAGGCCCTGAACGTTACAATTAACTTTCATTTTTGCGTCGGATTCAAAAAACTAGACTCACAGGAGAACGACCATAAGGTGCCCGAGGCAGCAATAGACCCTTGGAGACAAGTCGGCTGGAGGCCGATGTATTGAATCTCGACACAATTTGAGTGTTCCATCGTCATTAGGCGGCCTGAACGTTACAATTAACTATCATTTTTGCGTCGGATTCGAAAATCTAGACTTACAAGAGAACGACCATAAAGTGCCCGAGGCAGCATTAGATCCTTGGAGACAAGTCGGCTGGAGGACGATGTATTGGATCGAGACGCAATTTGAGTGTTCCATCGTCATTAGGAGGCCCTGAATCTTACAATTAACTATCAGTTTTTCGTCGGATTCGAAAATCTAGACTCACAGCAGACGAACCATTTGGTGCCCGAGGCAGCAATATCCCTTTGGAGACAAATCAGCTGGACGACGATGTATTGAATCCCGACGCAATTTGAGTCTCCTATCGTCATTAGGAGGCGCTGAACGTTACAATTCACTATCATTTTTGCGTCGGATTCGAAAATCTAGACTCACAGCAGAAGGATAATATTGTGCCAGAGACAGCAATGTCCCCTTGGAGACAAGTCGGCTGGAGGACGATGTATTGAATCTCGACGCAATTTGAGTGTCCCATCGTCATTAGGAGGCCCTGAACTTTACAATTAACTATCATTTTTGCGTCGGATTCGATAATCTAAACTCACAGGGGAACGACCATACGGTGCCCGAGGCAGCTATTGACCCTTAGAGGAAAGTCGGTTGGAGGACGATGTATTGGATCGCGACGCAAAATGAGTGTTCCATCGTCATTAGGAGGCCCTGAATGTTACAATTAACTATCAGTTTTTCGTCGGATTCGAAAATCTAAACTCACAGGAGAACGACCATACGGTGCCCGAGGCAGCAATAGACCCTTGGAGACAAGTCGGCTGGTGGCCGATGTATTGAATTTCGACGCAATTTGAGTGTTCCATCGGCATTAGGAGGCCCTGAACATTGCAATTAACTATCATTTTTGCGTCGGATTCGATAATCTAAACTCACAGGAGAACGACCATAAGGTGCCCGAGGCAGCAATAGACCCTTGGAGACAAGTCGGCTGGAGGACGATATATTGGATCGCGACGCAATTTCAGTCCTCTATCGTCATTAGGATGCGCTGAACGTTACAATTCACTATCATTTTTGCGTCGGATTCGACAATCTAGACTCACAGGAGAAGGACCATGTGGTGCCCGAGGCAGCGATATCCCCTTGGAGACAAGTCGGCTGGAGGCCGATGTATTGAATCTCGACGCAATTTGAGTGTTCCATCGTCATTACAAGGCCCTGAACGTTACAACTAACTATCATTTTTGCGTCGGATTCGAAAATCTAGACTCACAGGCGAACGACCATAAGGTGCCCGAGGCAGCAATAGACCCTTGGAGACAAGTCTGCTGGAGGCCGATGTATTGAATCTCGACACAATTTGAGTGTTCCATCGGCATTAGGAGGCCCTGAACGTTGTTATTAACTATCATTTTTACGTCGGATTCTATAATCTAAACTCACAGGAGAACGATCATATGGTGCCCGAGGCAGCAATAGACCCTTGGAGACAAGTCGGCTGGAGAACGATGTATTAAATCTCGACGCAATTTGAGAGTTCCATCGTCATTAGGCGGCCCTGAACGTTACAATTAACTATCATTTTTGCGTCGGATTGGAAAATCTAGACTTACAAGAAAACGACCATAAAGTGTCCAAGGCAGCATTAGATCCTTGGAGACAAGTCGGCTGGAGGACGATGTATTGGATCGCGACGCAATTTGAGTGTTCCATCGTCATTAGGAGGACCTGAATGTTACAATTAACTATCAGTTTTTCGTCGCATTCGAAAATCTAGACTCACAGCAGACGAACCATTTGGTACCCGAGGCGGCAATATCCCTTTGGAGACAAATCGGCTGGAGGACGATGTATTGAATCCCGACGCAATTTGAGTCTTCTATCGTCATTAGGAGGCGCTGAACGTTACAAATCACTATCATTTTTGCGTCGGATTCGAAAATCTAGACTCACAGGAGAAGGATCATATTGTGCCCGAGACAGCAATACCCCTTGGAGACAAGTCGGCTGGAGGACGATGTATTGAATCTCGACGCAATTTGAGTGTCCCATCGTCATTAGGAGGCCCTAAACGTTACAATTAACTATCATTTTTGCGTCGGATTCGATAATCTAAACTCAAAGGGGAACGACCATACGGTGCCCGAGGCAGCTATTGACCCTTGGAGACAAGTCGGTTGGAAGACGATGTATTGGAGCGCGACGCAAAATGAGTGTTCCATCGTCATTAGGAGGCCCTGAATGTTACAATTAACTATCAGTTTTTCGTCGGATTCGAAAATCTAAACTCACAGGAGAACGACCATAAGGTGCCCGAGGCAGCAATAGACCGTTGGAGACAAGTCGGCTGGAGGCCGATGTATTGATCTCGACGCAATTTGAGTGTTCCATCGTCATTACAGGGCCCTGAACGTTACAATTAACTATCAGTTTCGCGTCGGATTCGAAAATCTACTCACAGGGGAAGTTCATACGGTGCTCGAGAAAGCAATATACCGCTTGGAGACAAATCGGCTGGAGGACGATGTATTGAATCTCGACGCAACTTGAGTCTTCTATCGTCATTCGGAGGCGCTGAATGTTACAATTCACTATCATTTTTGCGTCGGATTCGAAAATTCAGACTCACAGGAGAAGGATCATATTGTGCCGAGACAGCAATATCCCCTTGGAGACAAGTCGGCTGGAGGACGATGTATTGAATCTCGACGCAATTTGAGTGTCCTATCGTCATTAGAAGGCCCTGAACGTTACAATTAACTATCATTTATGCGTCGGATTCGAAAATCTACTCACAGGAGAAGTTCTTACGGTGCTCGAAAAAGCAATATCCCCTTGGAGACAAGTCCGCTGGAGGCCGATGTATTGACTCTCGACGCAATTTGAGAGTTCCATCGGCATTAGGAGGCCCTAAACGTTACAATTAACTATCATTTTTGCGTCTGATTCGATAATCTAAACTCACAGGAGAACGACCATAAGGTGCACGAGGCAGCATTAGACCCTTGGAGAAGAGTCGGCTGGAGGACGATGTATTGAATCTCGACGCAATTTGAGTGTCCCATCGTCATTACAAGGCCCTAAATGTTACAATTAACTATCATTTTTGCGTCGGATTCGAAATTCTAAATTCACAGGAGATTTACCATAAGGTGCCCGAGGCAGCAACACCCTTGGAGACAAGTCGGCGGGAGGCCGATGTATTGAATCTCGACGCAATTTGAGTGTTCCATCGTCATTACATGGCCCTGAACGTTACAATTAACTATCATTTTTGCGTCGGATTCGAAAATCTAGACTTACAGGAGAACGACCATAAGGTGCCCGAGGCAGCAATAGACCCCTGGAGACAAGTCGGCTGGTGGCCGATGTATTGAATCTCGACGCAATTTGAGTGTTCCATCGGCATTAGGAGGCCCTGAACGTTGTAATTAACTATCATTTTTGCGTCGGATTCGATAATCTAAACTCACAGGAGAACGACCATAAGGTGCCCGAGGCAGCAATAGACCCATGGAGACAAGTCGGCTGGAGGCCGATGTATTGAATCTCGACGCAATTTGAGTGTTCCATCGTCATTACAAGGCGTTGAACGTTACAATTAACTATCATTTTTGCGTCGGATTCGAAAATCTAGACTTACAACAGAACGACCATAAAGTGCCCGAGGCAGCATTAGACCCTTGGAGACAAGTCGGCTGGAGGACGATGTATTGGATCGCGACGCAATTTGAGTGTTCCATCGTCATTAGGAGGCCCTGAATGTTACAATTAACTATCAGTTTTTCGTCGGATTCGAAAATCTAGACTCACAGCAGACGAACCATTTGGTGCCCGAGGCAGCAATATCCCTTTGAAGACAAATCAGCTGGAGGACGATGTATTGAATCCCGACGCAATTTGAGTCTTCTATCGTCATTAGGAGGCGCTGAACGTTACAATTCACAATCATTTTTGCGTCGGATTCGAAAATCTAGACTCACAGGAGAAGGATCATATTGTGCCAGAGACAGCAATGTCCCCTTGGAGACAAGTCGGCTGGAGGACGATGTATTGAATCTCGACGCAATTTGAGTGTCCCATCGTCATTAGGAGGCCCTAAACGTTACAATTAACTATCATTTTTGCGTCGGATTCGATAATCTAAACTCACAGGGGAACGACCATACGGTGCCCGAGGCAGCTATTGACCCTTGGAGGAAAGTCGGTTGGAGGACGATGTATTGGATCGCGACGCAAAATGAGTGTTCCATCGTCATTAGGAGGCCCTGAATGTTATAATTAACTATCAGTTTTTCGTCGGATTCGAAAATCTAAACTCACAGGAGAACGACCATAACGTGCCCGAGGCAACATTAGACCCTTGGAGACAAGTCGGCTGGAGGACGATGTATTGAATCTCGACGCAATTTGAGTGTCCCATCGTCATTACAAGGCCCTAAACGTTACAATTAACTATCATTTTTGCGTCGGATTCGATAATCTAAACTCACAGGAGAACGACCATAAGGTGCCCGAGGCAGCAATAGACCCTTGGAGACAAGTCGGCTGGTGGCCGATGTATTGAATCTCGACGCAATTTGAGTGTTCCATCGGCATTAGGAGGCCCTGAACGTTGCAATTAACTATCATTTTTGCGTCGGATTCGATAACCTAAACCAACAGGAGAACGACCATAAGGTGCCCGAGGCAGCAATAGACCCATGGAAACAAGTCGGCTGGAGGCCGATGTATAGAATCTCGACGGAATTTGAGTGTTCCATCGTCATTACAAGGCCCTGAACGTTACAATTAACTATCATTTTTGCGTCGGATTCGAAAATCTAGACTCACAGGAGAACGACCATAAGGTGCCCGAGGCAGCAATATACCCTTGGAGACAAGTCGGCTTGAGGCCGATGTATTGAATCTCGACGCAATTTGAGTGTTCCATCGGCATTAGGAGGCCCTGAACGTTACAATTAACTATCATTTTTGCGTCGGATTCGATAATCTAAACTCACAGGAGAACGACCATAAGCTGCCCGAGGCAGCAACAGACCCTTGGAGACAAGTCGGCTGGAGGACGATGTATTGAATCTCGACGCAATTTGAGTGTTCCATCGCCATTACAAGGCCCTGAACGTTACAATTAACTATCATTTTTGCGTCGGATTCGAAAATCTAGACTCACAGGAGAACGACCATAAGGTGCCCGAGGCAGCAATAGACCCTTGGAGACAAGTCTGCTGGAGGCCGATGTATTGAATCTCGACACAATTTGAGTGTTCCATCGGCATTAGGAGGCCCTGAACGTTGTAATTAACTATCATTTTTGCGTCGGATTCGATAATCTAAACTCACAGGAGAACGACCATATGGTGCCCGAGGCAACAATAGAACCTTGGAGACAAGTCGGCTGGAGGACGATAAATTGGATCGCGACGCAATTTCAGTCTTCTATCGTCATTAGGAGGCGTTGAACGTTACAATTCACTATCATTTTTGCGTCGGATTCGACAATCTAGACTCACAGGAGAAGGACCATGTGGTGCCCGAGGCAGCGATATCCCCTTGGAGACAAGTCTGCTGGAGGCCGATGTATTGAATCTCGACGCAATTTGAGTGTTCCATCGTCATTACAAGGCCCTGAACGTTACAATTAACTATCATTTTTGCGTCGGATTCGAAAATCTAGACTCACAGGAGAACGACCATAAGGTGCCCGAGGCAGCTATAGACCCTTGGAGACAAGTCTGCTGGAGGCCGATGTATTGAATCTCGACACAATTTGAGTGTTCCATCGGCATTAGGAGGCCCTGAACGTTGTAATTAACTATCATTTTTGCGTCGGATTCGATAATCTAAACTCACAGGAGAACGACCATATGGTGCCCGAGGCAGCAATAGAACCTTGGAGACAAGTCGGCTGGAGGGCGATCTATTAATTCTCGACACAATTTGAGTGTTCCATCGGCATTAGGAGGCCCTGAACGTTGTAATTAACTATCATTTTTGCGTCGGATTCGATAATCTAAACTCACAGGAGAACGACCATATGGTGCCCGAGGCAGCAATAGAACCTTGGAGACAAGTCGGCTGGAGGGCGATCTATTAATTCTCGACGCAATTTGAGAGTTCCATCGGCATTAGGAGGCCATGAACGTTACAATTAACTATCATTTTTGCGTCGGATTCGAAAATCTAGACTCACAGGAGAACGTCCATAAGGTGCCCGAGGCAGCAATATACCCTTGGAGACAAGTCGGCTGGAGGCCGATGTATTGAATCTCGACGCAATTTGAGTGTTCCATCGGCATTAGGATGCCCTGAACGTTACAATTAACTATCATATTTGCGTCGGATTCGATAATCTAAACTCACAGCAGAACGACCATAAGCTGCCCGAGGCAGCAACAGACCCTTGGAGACAAGTCGGCTGGAGGCCGATGTATTGAATCTCGTTGCAATTTGAGTGTTCCATCGCCATTACAAGGCCCTGAACGTTACAATTAACTATCATTTTTGCGTCGGGTTCGAAAATCTAGACTCACAGGAGAACGACCATAAGGTGCCCGAGGCAGCAATAGACCCTTGGAGACAAGTCGGCTGGAGGACGATGTATTGAATCTCGACGCAATTTGAGTCATCTATCATCATTAGGAGGCGCTGAACGTTACAATTCACTATCATTTTTGAGTCGGATTCGAAAATCTAGACTCACAGGAAAAAGATCATATTGTGCCCGAGACAGCAATATCCCCTTGGAGACAAGTCGGCTGGAGGACGATGTATTGGATCGCGACGCAATTCGAGTGTTCCATCGTCATTAGGAGGCGCTGAACGTTACAATTCACTATCATTTTTGCGTAGGATTCGAAAATCTAGACTCACAGGAGAAGGACCATGTGGTGCCCGAGTCAGCGATATCCCCTTCGAGACAAGTCGGCTGAAGGCCGATGTATTGAATCACGACGCAATTTGAGTGTTCCATCGTCATTACAAGGCCCTGAACGTTACAATTAACTTTCATTTTTGCGTCGGATTCAAAAAACTAGACTCACAGGAGAACGACCATAAGGTGCCCGAGGCAGCAATAGACCCTTGGAGACAAGTCGGCTGGAGGCCGATGTATTGAATCTCGACACAATTTGAGTGTTCCATCGTCATTAGGCGGCCTGAACGTTACAATTAACTATCATTTTTGCGTCGGATTCGAAAATCTAGACTTACAAGAGAACGACCATAAAGTGCCCGAGGCAGCATTAGATCCTTGGAGACAAGTCGGCTGGAGGACGATGTATTGGATCGAGACGCAATTTGAGTGTTCCATCGTCATTAGGAGGCCCTGAATCTTACAATTAACTATCAGTTTTTCGTCGGATTCGAAAATCTAGACTCACAGCAGACGAACCATTTGGTGCCCGAGGCAGCAATATCCCTTTGGAGACAAATCAGCTGGACGACGATGTATTGAATCCCGACGCAATTTGAGTCTCCTATCGTCATTAGGAGGCGCTGAACGTTACAATTCACTATCATTTTTGCGTCGGATTCGAAAATCTAGACTCACAGCAGAAGGATAATATTGTGGCAGAGACAGCAATGTCCCCTTGGAGACAAGTCGGCTGGAGGACGATGTATTGAATCTCGACGCAATTTGAGTGTCCCATCGTCATTAGGAGGCCCTGAACTTTACAATTAACTATCATTTTTGCGTCGGATTCGATAATCTAAACTCACAGGGGAACGACCATACGGTGCCCGAGGCAGCTATTGACCCTTAGAGGAAAGTCGGTTGGAGGACGATGTATTGGATCGCGACGCAAAATGAGTGTTCCATCGTCATTAGGAGGCCCTGAATGTTACAATTAACTATCAGTTTTTCGTCGGATTCGAAAATCTAAACTCACAGGAGAACGACCATACGGTGCCCGAGGCAGCAATAGACCCTTGGAGACAAGTCGGCTGGTGGCCGATGTATTGAATTTCGACGCAATTTGAGTGTTCCATCGGCATTAGGAGGCCCTGAACGTTGCAATTAACTATCATTTTTGCGTCGGATTCGATAATCTAAACTCACAGGAGAACGACCATAAGGTGCCCGAGGCAGCAATAGACCCTTGGAGACAAGTCGGCTGGAGGACGATATATTGGATCGCGACGCAATTTCAGTCCTCTATCGTCATTAGGATGCGCTGAACGTTACAATTCACTATCATTTTTGCGTCGGATTCGACAATCTAGACTCACAGGAGAAGGACCATGTGGTGCCCGAGGCAGCGATATCCCCTTGGAGACAAGTCGGCTGGAGGCCGATGTATTGAATCTCGACGCAATTTGAGTGTTCCATCGTCATTACAAGGCCCTGAACGTTACAACTAACTATCATTTTTGCGTCGGATTCGAAAATCTAGACTCACAGGCGAACGACCATAAGGTGCCCGAGGCAGCAATAGACCCTTGGAGACAAGTCTGCTGGAGGCCGATGTATTGAATCTCGACACAATTTGAGTGTTCCATCGGCATTAGGAGGCCCTGAACGTTGTTATTAACTATCATTTTTACGTCGGATTCTATAATCTAAACTCACAGGAGAACGATCATATGGTGCCCGAGGCAGCAATAGACCCTTGGAGACAAGTCGGCTGGAGAACGATGTATTAAATCTCGACGCAATTTGAGAGTTCCATCGTCATTAGGCGGCCCTGAACGTTACAATTAACTATCATTTTTGCGTCGGATTGGAAAATCTAGACTTACAAGAAAACGACCATAAAGTGTCCAAGGCAGCATTAGATCCTTGGAGACAAGTCGGCTGGAGGACGATGTATTGGATCGCGACGCAATTTGAGTGTTCCATCGTCATTAGGAGGACCTGAATGTTACAATTAACTATCAGTTTTTCGTCGCATTCGAAAATCTAGACTCACAGCAGACGAACCATTTGGTACCCGAGGCGGCAATATCCCTTTGGAGACAAATCGGCTGGAGGACGATGTATTGAATCCCGACGCAATTTGAGTCTTCTATCGTCATTAGGAGGCGCTGAACGTTACAAATCACTATCATTTTTGCGTCGGATTCGAAAATCTAGACTCACAGGAGAAGGATCATATTGTGCCCGAGACAGCAATACCCCTTGGAGACAAGTCGGCTGGAGGACGATGTATTGAATCTCGACGCAATTTGAGTGTCCCATCGTCATTAGGAGGCCCTAAACGTTACAATTAACTATCATTTTTGCGTCGGATTCGATAATCTAAACTCAAAGGGGAACGACCATACGGTGCCCGAGGCAGCTATTGACCCTTGGAGACAAGTCGGTTGGAAGACGATGTATTGGAGCGCGACGCAAAATGAGTGTTCCATCGTCATTAGGAGGCCCTGAATGTTACAATTAACTATCAGTTTTTCGTCGGATTCGAAAATCTAAACTCACAGGAGAACGACCATAAGGTGCCCGAGGCAGCAATAGACCGTTGGAGACAACTCGGCTGGAGGCCGATGTATTGATCTCGACGCAATTTGAGTGTTCCATCGTCATTACAGGGCCCTGAACGTTACAATTAACTATCAGTTTCGCGTCGGATTCGAAAATCTACTCACAGGGGAAGTTCATACGGTGCTCGAGAAAGCAATATACCGCTTGGAGACAAATCGGCTGGAGGACGATGTATTGAATCTCGACGCAACTTGAGTCTTCTATCGTCATTCGGAGGCGCTGAATGTTACAATTCACTATCATTTTTGCGTCGGATTCGAAAATTCAGACTCACAGGAGAAGGATCATATTGTGCCCGAGACAGCAATATCCCCTTGGAGACAAGTCGGCTGGAGGACGATGTATTGAATCTCGACGCAATTTGAGTGTCCTATCGTCATTAGAAGGCCCTGAACGTTACAATTAACTATCATTTATGCGTCGGATTCGAAAATCTACTCACAGGAGAAGTTCTTACGGTGCTCGAAAAAGCAATATCCCCTTGGAGACAAGTCCGCTGGAGGCCGATGTATTGACTCTCGACGCAATTTGAGAGTTCCATCGGCATTAGGAGGCCCTAAACGTTACAATTAACTATCATTTTTGCGTCTGATTCGATAATCTAAACTCACAGGAGAACGACCATAAGGTGCACGAGGCAGCATTAGACCCTTGGAGAAGAGTCGGCTGGAGGACGATGTATTGAATCTCGACGCAATTTGAGTGTCCCATCGTCATTACAAGGCCCTAAATGTTACAATTAACTATCATTTTTGCGTCGGATTCGAAATTCTAAATTCACAGGAGATTTACCATAAGGTGCCCGAGGCAGCAACACCCTTGGAGACAAGTCGGCGGGAGGCCGATGTATTGAATCTAGACGCAATTTGAGTGTTCCATCGTCATTACATGGCCCTGAACGTTACAATTAACTATCATTTTTGCGTCGGATTCGAAAATCTAGACTTACAGGAGAACGACCATAAGGTGCCCGAGGCAGCAATAGACCCCTGGAGACAAGTCGGCTGGTGGCCGATGTATTGAATCTCGACGCAATTTGAGTGTTCCATCGGCATTAGGAGGCCCTGAACGTTGTAATTAACTATCATTTTTGCGTCGGAATCGATAATCTAAACTCACAGGAGAACGACCATAAGGTGCCCGAGGCAGCAATAGACCCATGGAGACAAGTCGGCTGGAGGCCGATGTATTGAATCTCGACGCAATTTGAGTGTTCCATCGTCATTACAAGGCGTTGAACGTTACAATTAACTATCATTTTTGCGTCGGATTCGAAAATCTAGACTTACAACAGAACGACCATAAAGTGCCCGAGGCAGCATTAGACCCTTGGAGACAAGTCGGCTGGAGGACGATGTATTGGATCGCGACGCAATTTGAGTGTTCCATCGTCATTAGGAGGCCCTGAATGTTACAATTAACTATCAGTTTTTCGTTGGATTCGAAAATCTAGACTCACAGCAGACGAACCATTTGGTGCCCGAGGCAGCAATATCCCTTTGAAGACAAATCAGCTGGAGGACGATGTATTGAATCCCGACGCAATTTGAGTCTTCTATCGTCATTAGGAGGCGCTGAACGTTACAATTCACAATCATTTTTGCGTCGGATTCGAAAATCTAGACTCACAGGAGAAGGATCATATTGTGCCAGAGACAGCAATGTCCCCTTGGAGACAAGTCGGCTGGAGGACGATGTATTGAATCTCGACGCAATTTGAGTGTCCCATCGTCATTAGGAGGCCCTAAACGTTACAATTAACTATCATTTTTGCGTCGGATTCGATAATCTAAACTCACAGGGGAACGACCATACGGTGCCCGAGGCAGCTATTGACCCTTGGAGGAAAGTCGGTTGGAGGACGATGTATTGGATCGCGACGCAAAATGAGTGTTCCATCGTCATTAGGAGGCCCTGAATGTTATAATTAACTATCAGTTTTTCGTCGGATTCGAAAATCTAAACTCACAGGAGAACGACCATAACGTGCCCGAGGCAACATTAGACCCTTGGAGACAAGTCGGCTGGAGGACGATGTATTGAATCTCGACGCAATTTGAGTGTCCCATCGTCATTACAAGGCCCTAAACGTTACAATTAACTATCATTTTTGCGTCGGATTCGATAATCTAAACTCACAGGAGAACGACCATAAGGTGCCCGAGGCAGCAATAGACCCTTGGAGACAAGTCGGCTGGTGGCCGATGTATTGAATCTCGACGCAATTTGAGTGTTCCATCGGCATTAGGAGGCCCTGAACGTTGCAATTAACTATCATTTTTGCGTCGGATTCGATAATCTAAACCAACAGGAGAACGACCATAAGGTGCCCGAGGCAGCAATAGACCCATGGAAACAAGTCGGCTGGAGGCCGATGTATAGAATCTCGACGGAATTTGAGTGTTCCATCGTCATTACAAGGCCCTGAACGTTACAATTAACTATCATTTTTGCGTCGGATTCGAAAATCTAGACTCACAGGAGAACGACCATAAGGTGCCCGAGGCAGCAATATACCCTTGGAGACAAGTCGGCTTGAGGCCGATGTATTGAATCTCGACGCAATTTGAGTGTTCCATCGGCATTAGGAGGCCCTGAACGTTACAATTAACTATCATTTTTGCGTCGGATTCGATAATCTAAACTCACAGGAGAACGACCATAAGCTGCCCGAGGCAGCAACAGACCCTTGGAGACAAGTCGGCTGGAGGACGATGTATTGAATCTCGACGCAATTTGAGTGTTCCATCGCCATTACAAGGCCCTGAACGTTACAATTAACTATCATTTTTGCGTCGGATTCGAAAATCTAGACTCACAGGAGAACGACCATAAGGTGCCCGAGGCAGCAATAGACCCTTGGAGACAAGTCTGCTGGAGGCCGATGTATTGAATCTCGACACAATTTGAGTGTTCCATCGGCATTAGGAGGCCCTGAACGTTGTAATTAACTATCATTTTTGCGTCGGATTCGATAATCTAAACTCACAGGAGAACGACCATATGGTGCCCGAGGCAACAATAGAACCTTGGAGACAAGTCGGCTGGAGGACGATAAATTGGATCGCGACGCAATTTCAGTCTTCTATCGTCATTAGGAGGCGCTGAACGTTACAATTCACTATCATTTTTGCGTCGGATTCGACAATCTAGACTCACAGGAGAAGGACCATGTGGTGCCCGAGGCAGCGATATCCCCTTGGAGACAAGTCTGCTGGAGGCCGATGTATTGAATCTCGACGCAATTTGAGTGTTCCATCGTCATTACAAGGCCCTGAACGTTACAATTAACTATCATTTTTGCGTCGGATTCGAAAATCTAGACTCACAGGAGAACGACCATAAGGTGCCCGAGGCAGCTATAGACCCTTGGAGACAAGTCTGCTGGAGGCCGATGTATTGAATCTCGACACAATTTGAGTGTTCCATCGGCATTAGGAGGCCCTGAACGTTGTAATTAACTATCATTTTTGCGTCGGATTCGATAATCTAAACTCACAGGAGAACGACCATATGGTGCCCGAGGCAGCAATAGAACCTTGGAGACAAGTCGGCTGGAGGGCGATCTATTAATTCTCGACGCAATTTGAGAGTTCCATCGTCATTAGGCGGCCCTGAACGTTACAATTAACTATCATTTTTGCGTCGGATTCGAAAATCTAGACTTACAAGAGAACGACCATAAAGTGTCCAAGGCAGCATTAGATCCTTGGAGACAAGTCGGCTGGAGGACGATGTATTGGATCGCGACGCAATTTGAGTGTTCCATCGTCATTAGGAGGACCTGAATGTTACAATTAACTATCAGTTTTTCGTCGCATTCGAAAATCTAGACTCACAGCTGACGAACCATTTGGTACCCGAGGCGGCAATATCCCTTTGGAGACAAATCGGCTGGAGGACGATGTATTGAATCCCGACGCAATTTGAGTCTTCTATCGTCATTAGGAGGCGCTGAACGTTACAATTCACTATCATTTTTGCGTCGGATTCGAAAATCTAGACTCACAGGAGAAGGATCATATTGTGCCCGAGACAGCAATACCCCTTGGAGACAAGTCGGCTGGAGGACGATGTATTGAATCTCGACGCAATTTGAGTGTCCCATCGTCATTAGGAGGCCCTAAACGTTACAATTAACTATCATTTTTGCGTCGGATTCGATAATCTAAACTCAAAGGGGAACGACCATACGGTGCCCGAGGCAGCTATTGACCCTTGGAGACAAGTCGGTTGGAAGACGATGTATTGGATCGCGACGCAAAATGAGTGTTCCATCGTCATTAGGAGGCCCTGAATGTTACAATTAACTATCAGTTTTTCGTCGGATTCGAAAATCTAAACTCACAGGAGAACGACCATAAGGTGCCCGAGGCAGCAATAGACCGTTGGAGACAAGTCGGCTGGAGGCCGATGTATTGATCTCGACGCAATTTGAGTGTTCCATCGTCATTACAAGGCCCTGAACGTTACAATTAACTATCAGTTTCGCGTCGGATTCGAAAATCTACTCACTGGGGAAGTTCATACGGTGCTCGAGAAAGCAATATACCGCTTGGAGACAAATCGGCTGGAGGACGATGTATTGAATCTCGACGCAATTTGAGTCTTCTATCGTCATTCGGAGGCGCTGAATGTTAAAATTCACTATCATTTTTGCGTCGGATTCGAAAATTCAGACTCACAGGAGAAGGATCATATTGTGCCCGAGACAGCAATATCCCCTTGGTGACAAGTCGGCTGGAGGACGACGTATTGAATCTCGACGCAATTTGAGTGTCCCATCGTCATTACAAGGTCCTAAATGTTACAATTAACTATCATTTTTGCGTCGGATTCGAAAATCTAAATTCACAGTAGAACAACCATAAGGTGCCCAAGGCAGCAACACCCTTGGAGACAAGTCGGCGGGAGGCCGATGTATTGAATCTCGACGCAATTTGAGTGTTCCATCGTCATTACATGGCCCTGAACGTTACAATTAACTATCTTTTTTGCGTCGGATTCGAAAATCTAGACTTACAGGAGAACGACCATAAGGTGCCCGAGGCAGCAATAGACCCCTGGAGACAAGTCGGCTGGTGGCCGATGTATTGAATCTCGACGCAATTTGAGTGTTCCATCGGCATTAAGAGGCCCTGAACGTTGCAATTAACTATCATTTTTGCGTCGGATTCGATAATCTAAACTCACAGGAGAACGACCATAAGGTCCCCGAGGCAGCAATAGACCCATGGAGACAAGTCGGCTGGAGGCCGATGTATTGAATCTCGACGCAATTTGAGTGTTCCATCGTCATTACAAGGCGTTGAACGTTACAATTAACTATCATTTTTGCGTCGGATTCGAAAATCTAGACTTACAACAGAACGACCATAAAGTGCCCGAGGCAGCATTAGACCCTTGGAGAGAAGTCGGCTGGAGGACGATGTATTGGATGGCGACGCAATTTGAGTGTTCCATCGTCATTAGGAGGCCCTGAATGTTACAATCAGTTTTTCGTCGGATTCGAAAATCTAGACTCACAGCAGACGAACCATTTGGTGCCCGAGGCAGCAATATCCCTTTGGAGACAAATCAGCTGGAGGACGATGTATTGAATCCCGACGCAATTAGAGTCTTCTATCGTCATTAGGAGGCGCTGAACGTTACAATTCACTATCATTTTTGCGTCGGATTCGACAATCTAGACTCACAGGAGAAGGACCATGTGGTGCCCGAGGCAGCGATATCCCCTTGGAGACAAGTCGGCTGGAGGCCGATGTATTGAATCTCGACGCAATTTGAGTGTTCCATCGTCATTACAAGGCCCTGAACGTCACAATTAACTATCATTTTTGCGTCGGATTCGAAAATCTAGACTCACAGGAGAACGACCATAAGGTGCCCGAGGCAGCAATAGACCCTTGGAGACAAGTCTGCTGGATGCCGATGTATTGAATCTCGACACAATTTGAGTGTTCCATCGGCATTAGGAGGCCCTGAACGTTGTAATTAACTATCATTTTTGCGTCGGATTCGATAATCTAAAATCACAGGAGAACGACCATATGGTGCCCGAGGCAGCAATAGACCGTTGGAGACAAGTCGGCTGGAGGACGATGTATTAAATCTCGACGCAATTTGAGAGTTCCATCGTCATTAGGCGGCCCTGAACGTTACAATTAACTATCATTTTTGCGTCGGATTCGAAAATCTAGACTTACAAGAAAACGACCATAAAGTGTCCAAGGCAGCATTAGATCCTTGGAGACAAGTCGGCTGGAGGACGATGTATTGGATCGCGACGCAATTTGAGTGTTCCATCGTCATTAGGAGGACCTGAATGTTACAATTAACTATCAGTTTTTCGTCGCATTCGAAAATCTAGACTCACAGCAGACGAACCATTTGGTACCCGAGGCGGCAATATCCCTTTGGAGACAAATCGGCTGGAGGACGATGTATTGAATCCCGACGCAATTTGAGTGTCCCATCGTCATTAGGAGGCCCTGAATGTTACAATTAACTATCATTTTTGCGTCGGATTCGAAAATCTAGACTCAGAGGAGAAGGATCATATTGTGCCCGAGACAGCAATACCCCTTGGAGACAAGTCGGCTGGAGGACGATGTATTGAATCTCGACGCAATTTGAGTGTCCCATCGTCATTAGGAGGCCCTAAACGTTACAATTAACTATCATTTTTGCGTCGGATTCGATAATCTAAACTCAAAGGGGAACGACCATACGGTGCCCGAGGCAGCTATTGACCCTTGGAGGCAAGTCGGTTGGAAGACGATGTATTAGATCGCGACGCAAAATGAGTGTTCCATCCTCATTAGGAGGCCCTGAATGTTACAATTAACTATCAGTTTTTCGTCGGATTCGAAAATCTAAACTCACAGGAGAACGACCATAAGGTGCCCGAGGCAGCGATAGACCGTTGGAGACAAGTCGGCTGGAGGCCGATGTATTGATCTCGACGCAATTTGAGTGTTCCATCGTCATTACAAGGCCCTGAACGTTACAATTAACTATCAGTTTCGCGTCGGATTCTAAAATCTACTCACAGGGGAAGTTCATACGGTGCTCGAGAAAGCAATATACCGCTTGGAGACAAATCGGCTGGAGGACGATGTATTGAATCTCGACGCAATTTGAGTCTTCTATCGTCATTCGGAGGCGCTGAATGTTACAATTCACTATCATTTTTGCGTCGGATTCGAAAATTCAGACTCACAGGAGAAGGATCATATTGTGCCCGAGACAGCAATACCCCTTGGAGACAAGTCGGCTGGAGGACGATGTATTGAATCTCGACGCAATATGAGTGTCCCATCGTCATTAGGATCCCCTAAACGTTACAATTAACTATCATTTTTGCGTCGGATTCGAAAATCTAAATTCACAGGAGAACTACCATAAGGTGCCCGAGGCAGCAACACCCTTGGAGACAAGTCGGCGGGAGGCCGATGTATTGAATCTCGACGCAATTTGAGTGTTCCATCGTCATTACATGGCCCTGAACGTTACAATTAACTATCATTTTTGCGTCGGATTCGAAAATCTAGACTTACAACAGAACGACCATAAAGTACCCGAGGCAGCATTAGACCCTTGGAGAGAATTCGGCTGGAGGACGATGTATTGGATCGCGACGCAATTTGAGTGTTCCATCGTCATTAGGAGGCCCTGAATGTTACAATTAACTATCAGTTTTTCGTCGGATTCGAAAATCTAGACTCACAGCAGACGAACCTTTTGGTGCCCGAGGCAGCAATATCCCTTTGGAGACAAATCAGCTGGAGGACGATGTATTGAATCCCGACGCAATTTGAGTCTTCTATCGTCATTAGGAGGCGCTGAACGTTACAATTCACTATCATTTTTGCGTCGGATTCGAAAATCTAGACTCACAGGAGAAGGATCATATTGTGGCAGAGACAGCAATGTCCCCTTGGAGACAAGTCGGCTGGAGGACGATGTATTGAATCTCGACGCAATTTGAGTGTCCCATCGTCATTAGGAGGCCCTAAACGTTACAATTAACTATCATTTTTGCGTCGGATTCGATAATCTAAACTCACAGAGGAACGACCATACGGTGCCCGAGGCAGCTATTGACCCTTGGAGGATAGTCGGTTGGAGGACGATGTATTGGATCGCGACGCAAAATGAGTGTTCCATCGTCATTAGGAGGCCCTGAATGTTACAATTAACTATCAGTTTTTCGTCGGATTCGAAAATCTAAACTCACAGGAGAACGACCATATGGTGCCCGAGGCAGCATTAAACCCTTGGAGACAAGTCGGCTGGAGGACGATGTATTGAATCTCGACGCAATTTGAGTGCCCCATCGTCATTACAAGGCCCCAAAAGGTTACAATTAACTATCATTTTTGCGTCGGATTCGATAATCTAAACTCACAGGAGAACGACCATAAGGTGCCCGAGGCAGCAATAGACCCATGGAAACAAGGCGGCTGGAGGCCGATGTATTGAATCTCGACGGAATTTGAGTGTTCCATCGTCATTACAAGGCCCTGAACGTTACAATTAACTATCATTTTTGCGTCGGATTCGATAATCTAAACTCACAGGAGAACGACCATAAGCTGCCCGAGGCAGCAACAGACCCTTGGAGACAAGTCGGCTGGAGGACGATGTATTGAATCTCGACGCAATTTGAGTGTTCCATCGTCATTAGGAGGCCCTGAATGTTACAATTAACTATCAGTTTTTCGTCGGATTCGAAAATCTAGACAAGCAGGAGAACGACCATAAGGTGCCCGAGGCAGCAATATACCCTTGGAGACAAGTCGGCTGGAGGCCGATGTATTGAATCTCGACGCAATTTGAGTGTTCCATCGGCATTAGGAGGCCCTGATCGTTACAATTAACTATCATTTTTGCGTCGGATTCGATAATCTAAACTCACAGGAGAACGACCATAAGCTGCCCGAGGCAGCAACAGACCCTTGGAGACAAGTCGGCTGGAGGACGATGTATTGAATCTCGACGCAATTTGAGTGTTCCATCGTCATTAGGAGGCCCTGAATGTTACAATTAACTATCAGTTTTTCGTCGGATTCGAAAATCTAGACTCACAGCAGACGAACCATTTGGTGCCCGAGGCAGCAATATCCCTTTGGAGACAAATCAGCTGGAGGACGATGTATTGAATCCCGACGCAATTTGAGTCTTCTATCGTCATTAGGAGGCGCTGAACGTTACAATTCACTATCATTTTTGCGTCGGATTCGAAAATCTAGACTCACAGGAGAAGGATCATATTGTGCCAGAGACAGCAATGTCCCTTTGGAGACAAGTCGGCTGGAGGACGATGTATTGAATCTCGACGCAATTTGAGTGTCCCATCGTCATTAGGAGGCCCTAAACGTTATAATTAACTATCATTTTTGCGTCGGATTCGATAATCTAAACTCACAGGGGAACGACCATACGGTGCCCGAGGCAGCTATTGACCCTTGGAGGAAAGTCGGTTGGAGGACGATGTATTGGATCGCGACGCAAAATGAGTGTTCCATCGTCATTAGGAGGCCCTGAATGTTATAATTAACTATCAGTTTTTCGTCGGATTCGAAAATCTAAACTCACAGGAGAACGACCATAAGGTGCCGGAGGCAGCATTAGACCCTTGGAGACAAGTCGGCTGGAGGACGATGTATTGAATCTCGACGCAATTTGAGTGTCCCATCGTCATTACAAGGCCCTAAACGTTACAATTAACTATCATTTTTGCGTCGGATTCGATAATCTAAACTCACAGGAGAACGACCATAAGGTGCCCGAGGCAGCAATAGATCCTTGGAGACAAGTCGGCTGGTGGCCGATGTATTGAATCTCGACGCAATTTGAGTGTTCCATCGGCATTAGGAGGCCCTGAACGTTGAAATTAACTATCATTATTGCGTCGGATTCGATAATCTAAACCAACAGGAGAACGACCATAAGGTGCCCGAGGCAGCAATAGACCCATGGAAACAAGTCGGCTGGAGGCCGATGTATTGAATCTCGACGGAATTTGAGTGTTCCATCGTCATTACAAGGCCCTGAACGTTACAATTAACTATCATTTTTGCGTCGGATTCGATAATCTAAACTCACAGGAGAACGACCATAAGCTGCCCGAGGCAGCAACAGACCCTTGGAGACAAGTCGGCTGCAGGACGATGTATTGAATCTCGACGCAATTTGAGTGTTCCATCGCCATTACAAGGCCCTGAACGTTACAATTAACTATCATTTTTGCGTCGGATTCGAAAATCTAGACTCACAGGAGAACGACCATAAGGTGCCCGAGGCAGCAATAGACCCTTGGAGACAAGTCTGCTGGAGGCCGATGTATTGAATCTCGACACAATTTGAGTGTTCCATCGGCATTAGGAGGCCCTGAACGTTGTAATTAACTATCATTTTTGCGTCGGATTCGATAATCTAAACTCACAGGAGAACGACCATATGGTGCCCGAGGCAGCAATAGAACCTTGGAGACAAGTCGGCTGGAGGACGATATATTGGATCGCGACGCAATTTCAGTCTTCTATCGTCATTAGGAGGCGCTGAACGTTACAATTCACTATCATTTTTGCGTCGGATTCGACAATCTAGACTCACAGGAGAAGGACCATGTGGTGCCCGAGGCAGCGATATCCCCTTGGAGACAAGTCTGCTGGAGGCCGATGTATTGAATCTCGACGCAATTTGAGTGTTCCATCGTCATTACAAGGCCCTGAACTTTACAATTAACTATCATTTTTGCGTCGGATTCGAAAATCTAGACTCACAGGAGAACGACCATAAGGTGCCCGAGGCAGCAATAGACCCTTGGAGACAAGTCTGCTGGAGGCCGATGTATTGAATCTCGACACAATTTGAGTGTTCCATCGGCATTAGGAGGCCCTGAACGTTGTAATTAACTATCATTTTTGCGTCGGATTCGATAATCTAAACTCACAGGAGAACGACCATATGGTGCCCGAGGCAGCAATAGAACCTTGGAGACAAGTCGGCTGGAGGGCGATCTATTAATTCTCGACGCAATTTGAGAGTTCCATCGTCATTAGGCGGCCCTGAACGTTACAATTAACTATCATTTTTGCGTCGGATTCGAAAATCTAGACTTACAAGAGAACGACCATAAAGTGTCCAAGGCAGCATTAGATCCTTGGAGACAAGTCGGCTGGAGGACGATGTATTGGATCGCGACGCAATTTGAGTGTTCCATCGTCATTAGGAGGACCTGAATGTTACAATTAACTATCAGTTTTTCGTCGCATTCGAAAATCTAGACTCACAGCTGACGAACCATTTGGTACCCGAGGCGGCAATATCCCTTTGGAGACAAATCGGCTGGAGGACGATGTATTGAATCCCGACGCAATCTGAGTCTTCTATCGTCATTAGGAGGCGCTAAACGTTACAATTCACTATCATTTTTGCGTCGGATTCGAAAATCTAGACTCACAGGAGAACGACCATAAGGTGCCCGAGGCAGCAATATTCCCTTGGAGACAAGTCGGCTGGAGGCCGATGTATTGAATCTCGACGCAATTTGAGTGTTCCATCGGCATTAGGAGGCCCTGAACGTTACAATTAACTATCATTTTTGCGTCGGAATCGATAATCTAAACTCACAGGAGAACGACCATAAGCTGCCCGAGGCAGCAACAGACCCTTGGAGACAAGTCGGCTGGAGGACGATGTATTGAATCTCGACGCAATTTGAGGGTTCCATCGCCATTACAAGGCCCTGAACGTTACAATTAACTATCATTTTTGCGTCGGATTCGAAAATCTAGACTCACAGGAGAACGACCATAAGGTGCCCGAGGCAGCAATAGACCCTTGGAGACAAGTCTGCTGGAGGCCGATGTATTGAATCTCGACACAATTTGAGTGTTCCATCGGCATTAGGAGGCCCTGAACGTTGTAATTAACTATCATTTTTGCGTCGGATTCGATAATCTAAACTCACAGGAGAACGACCATATGGTGCCCGAGGCAGCAATAGAACCTTGGAGACAAGTCGGCTGGAGGGCGATCTATTAATTCTCGACGCAATTTGAGAGTTCCATCGTCATTAGGCGGCCCTGAACGTTACAATTAACTATCATTTTTGCGTCGGATTCGAAAATCTAGACTTACAAGAGAACGACCATAAAGTGTCCAAGGCAGCATTAGATCCTTGTAGACAAGTCGGCTGGAGGACGATGTATTGGATCGCGACGCAATTTGAGTGTTCCATCGTCATTAGGAGGACCTGAATGTTACAATTAACTATCAGTTTTTCGTCGCATTCGAAAATCTAGACTCACAGCTGACGAACCATTTGGTACCCGAGGCGGCAATATCCCTTTGGAGACAAATCGGCTGGAGGACGATGTATTGAATCCCGACGCAATTTGAGTCTTCTATCGTCATTAGGAGGCGCTGAACGTTACAATTCACTATCATTTTTGCGTCGGATTCGAAAATCTAGACTCACAGGAGAAGGATCATATTGTGCCCGAGACAGCAATACCCCTTGGAGACAAGTCGGCTGGAGGACGAAGTATTGAATCTCGACGCAATTTGAGTGTCCCATCGTCATTAGGAGGCCCTAAACGTTACAATTAACTATCATTTTTGCGTCGGATTCGATAATCTAAACTCAAAGGGGAACGACCATACGGTGCCCGAGGCAGCTATTGACCCTTGGAGACAAGTCGGTTGGAAGACGATGTATTGGATCGCGACGCAAAATGAGTGTTCCATCGTCATTAGGAGGCCCTGAATGTTACAATTAACTATCAGTTTTTCGTCGGATTCGAAAATCTAAACTCACAGGAGAACGACCATAAGGTGCCCGAGGCAGCAATAGACCGTTGGAGACAAGTCGGCTGGAAGCCGATGTATTGATCTCGACGCAATTTGAGTGTTCCATCGTCATTACAAGGCCCTGAACGTTACAATTAACTATCAGTTTCGCGTCGGATTCGAAAATCTACTCACTGGGGAAGTTCATACGGTGCTCGAGAAAGCAATATACCGCTTGGAGACAAATCGGCTGGAGGACGATGTATTGAATCTCGACGCAATTTGAGTCTTCTATCGTCATTCGGAGGCGCTGAATGTTAAAATTCACTATCATTTTTGCGTCGGATTCGAAAATTCAGACTCACAGGAGAAGGATCATATTGTGCCCGAGACAGCAATATCCCCTTGGTGACAAGTCGGCTGGAGGACGACGTATTGAATCTCGACGCAATTTGAGTGTCCCATCGTCATTACAAGGCCCTAAATGTTACAATTAACTATCATTTTTGCGTCGGATTCGAAAATCTAAATTCACAGGAGAACAACCATAAGGTGCCCGAGGCAGCAACACCCTTGGAGACAAGTCGGCGGGAGGCCGATGTATTGAATCTCGACGCAATTTGAGTGTTCCATCGTCATTACATGGCCCTGAATGTTACAATTAACTATCATTTTTGCGTCGGATTCGAAAATCTAGACTTACAACAGAACGACCATAAAGTGCCCGAGGCAGCATTAGACCCTTGGAGAGAAGTCGGCTGGAGGACGATGTATTGGATGGCGACGCAATTTGAGTGTTCCATCGTCATTAGGAGGCCCTGAATGTTACAATCAGTTTTTCGTCGGATTCGAAAATCTAGACTCACAGCAGACGAACCATTTGGTGCCCGAGGCAGCAATATCCCTTTGGAGACAAATCAGCTGGAGGACGATGTATTGAATCCCGACGCAATTTGAGTCTTCTATCGTCATTAGGAGGCACTGAACGTTACAATTCACTATCATTTTTGCGTCGGATTCGACAATCTAGACTCACAGGAGAAGGACCATGTGGTGCCCGAGGCAGCGATATCCCCTTGGAGACAAGTCGGCTGGAGGCCGATGTATTGAATCTCGACGGAATTTGAGTGTTCCATCGTCATTACAAGGCCCTGAACGTTACAATTAACTATCATTTTTGCGTCGGATTCGAAAATCTAGACTCACAGGAGAACGACTATAAGGTGCCCGAGGCAGCAATAGACCCTTGGAGACAAGTCTGCTGGATGCCGATGTATTGAATCTCGACACAATTTGAGTGTTCCATCGGCATTAGGAGGCCCTGAACGTTGTAATTAACTATCATTTTTGCGACGGATCGATAATCTAAACTCACAGGAGAACGACCATATGGTGCCCGAGGCAGCGATATCCCCTTGGAGACAAGTCGGCTGGAGGACGATGTATTGGATCGCGACGCAATTTGAGTGTTCCATCGTCATTAGGAGGACCTGAATGTTACAATTAACTATCAGTTTTTCGTCGCATTCGAAAATCTATACTCACAGCAGACGAACCATTTGGTACCCGAGGCGGCAATATCCCTTTGGAGACAAATCGGCTGGAGGACGATGTATTGAATCCCGACGCAATTTGAGTGTCCCATCGTCATTAGGAGGCCCTGAACGTTACAATTAACTATCATTTTTGCGTCGGATTCGAAAATCTAGACTCAGAGGAGAAGGATCATATTGTGCCCGAGACAGCAAAACCCCTTGGAGACAAGTCGGCTGGAGGACGATGTATTGAATCTCGACGCAATTTGAGTGTCCCATCGTCATTAGGAGGCCCTAAACGTTACAATTAACTATCATTTTTGCGTCGGATTCGATAATCTAAACTCAAAGGGGAACGACCATACGGTGCCCGAGGCAGCTATTGACCCTTGGAGACAAGTCGGTTGGAAGACGATGTATTAGATCGCGACGCAAAATGAGTGTTCCATCCTCATTAGGAGGCCCTGAATGTTACAATTAACTATCAGTTTTTCGTCGGATTCGAAAATCTAAACTCACAGGAGAACGACCATAAGGTGCCCGAGGCAGCGATAGACCGTTGGAGACAAGTCGGCTGGAGGCCGATGTATTGATCTCGACGCAATTTGAGTGTTCCATCGTCATTACAAGGCCCTGAACGTTACAATTAACTATCAGTTTCGCGTCGGATTCGAAAATCTACTCACAGGGGAAGTTCATACGGTGCTCGAGAAAGCAATATACCGCTTGGAGACAAATCGGCTGGAGGACGATGTATTGAATCTCGACGCAATTTGAGTCTTCTATCGTCATTCGGAGGCGCTGAATGTTACAATTCACTATCATTTTTGCGTCGGATTCGAAAATTCAGACTCACAGGAGAAGGATCATATTGTGCCCGAGACAGCAATACCCCTTGGAGACAAGTCGGCTGGAGGACGATGTATTGAATCTCGACGCAATTTGAGTGTCCCATGGTCATTAGGAGGCCCTAAACGTTACAATTAACTATCATTTTTGCGTCGGATTCGAAAATCTAAATTCACAGGAGAACTACCATAAGGTGCCCGAGGCAGCAACACCCTTGGAGACAAGTCGGCGGGAGGCCGATGTATTGAATCTCGACGCAATTTGAGTGTTCCATCGTCATTACATGGCCCTGAACGTTACAATTAACTATCATTTTTGCGTCGGATTCGAAAATCTAGACTTACAGGAGAACGACCATAAGGTGCCCGAGGCAGCAATAGACCCCTGGAGACAAGTCGGCTGGTGGCCGATGTATTGAATCTCGACGCAATTTGAGTGTTCCATCGGCATTAGGAGGCCCTGAACGTTGCAATTAACTATCATTTTTGCGTCGGATTCGAAAATCTAGACTTACAACAGAACGACCATAAAGTGCCCGAGGCAGCATTAGACCCTTGGAGAGAATTCGGCTGGAGGACGATGTATTGGATCGCGACGCAATTTGAGTGTTCCATCGTCATTAGGAGGCCCTGAATGTTACAATTAACTATCAGTTTTTCGTCGGATTCGAAAATCTAGACTCACAGCAGACGAACCTTTTGGTGCCCGAGGCAGCAATATCCCTTTGGAGACAAATCAGCTGGAGGACGATGTATTGAATCCCGACGCAATTTGAGTCTTCTATCGTCATTAGGAGGCGCTGAACGTTACAATTCACTATCATTTTTGCGTCGGATTCGAAAATCTAGACTCACAGGAGAAGGATCATATTGTGGCAGAGACAGCAATGTCCCCTTGGAGACAAGTCGGCTGGAGGACGATGTATTGAATCTCGACGCAATTTGAGTGTCCCATCGTCATTAGGAGGCCCTAAACGTTACAATTAACTATCATTTTTGCGTCGGATTCGATAATCTAAACTCACAGGGGAACGACCATACGGTGCCCGAGGCAGCTATTGACCCTTGGAGGATAGTCGGTTGGAGGACGATGTATTGGATCGCGACGCAAAATGAGTGTTCCATCGTCATTAGGAGGCCCTGAATGTTACAATTAACTATCAGTTTTTCGTCGGATTCGAAAATCTAAACTCACAGGAGAACGACCATAAGGTGCCCGAGGCAGCATTAAACCCTTGGAGACAAGTCGGCTGGAGGACGATGTATTGAATCTCGACGCAATTTGAGTGCCCCATCGTCATTACAAGGCCCCAAAAGGTTACAATTAACTATCATTTTTGCGTCGGATTCGATAATCTAAACTCACTGGAGAACGACCATAACGTGCCCGAGGCAGCAATAGACCCATGGAAACAAGGCGGCTGGAGGCCGATGTATTGAATCTCGACGGAATTTGAGTGTTCCATCGTCATTACAAGGCCCTGAACGTTACAATGAACTATCATTTTTGCGTCGGATTCGAAAATCTAGACAAGCAGGAGAACGACCATAAGGTGCCCGAGGCAGCAATATACCCTTGGAGACAAGTCGGCTGGAGGCCGATGTATTGAATCTCGACGCAATTTGAGTGTTCCATCGGCATTAGGAGGCCCTGATCGTTACAATTAACTATCATTTTTGCGTCGGATTCGATAATCTAAACTCACAGGAGAACGACCATAAGCTGCCCGAGGCAGCAACATACCCTTGGAGACAAGTCGGCTGGAGGACGATGTATTGAATCTCGACGCAATTTGAGTGTTCCATCGCTATTACAAGGCCCTGAACGTTACAATTAACTATCATTTTTGCGTCGGATACGAAAATCTAGACTCACAGGAGAACGGCCATAAGGTGCCCGAGGCAGCAATAGACCCTTGGAGACAAGTCGGCTGGAGGACGATATATTGGATCGCGACGCAATTTCAGTCTTCTATCGTCATTAGGAGGCGCTGAACGTTACAATTCACTATCATTTTTGCGTCGGATTCGACAATCTAGACTCACAGGAGAAGGACCATGTGGTGCCCGAGGCAGCGATATCCCCTTGGAGACAAGTCGGCTGGAGGCCGATATATTGAATCTCGACGCAATTTGAGTGTTCCATCGTCATTACAAGGCCCTGAACGTTACAATTAACTATCATTTTTGCGTCAAATTCGAAAATCTAGACTCACAGGAGAACGACCGTATGGTGCCCGAGGCAGCAATAAACCCTTGGAGACAAGTCTGCTGGAGGCCGATGTATTGAATCTCGACGCAATTTGAGTGTCCTATCGTCATTAGAAGGCCCTGAACGTTACAATTAACTCTCATTTATGCGTCGGATTCGAAAATCTACTCACAGGAGAAGTTCATACGGTGCTCGAAAAAGCAATATCCCCTTGGGGACAAGTCCGCTGGAGGCCGATGTATTGAATCTCGACGCAATTTGAGTGTCCTATCGTCATTAGAAGGCCCTGAACGTTACAATTAACTCTCATTTATGCGTCGGATTCGAAAATCTACTCACAGGAGAAGTTCATACGGTGCTCGAAAAAGCAATATCCCCTTGGGGACAAGTCCGCTGGAGGCCGATGTATTGAATCTCGACGCAATTTGAGAGTTCCATCGGCATTAGGAGGCCCTAAACGTTACAATTAACTATCATTTTTGCGTCGGATTCGATAATCTAAATTCACAGGAGAACGACCATAAGGTGCCCGAGGCAGCATTAGACCCTTGGAGACAAGTCGGCTGGAGGACGATGAATTGAATCTCGACGCAATTTGAGTGTCCCATCGTCATTACAAGGCCCTAAACGTTACAATTAACTATCATTTTTGCGTCGGATTCGAAAATCTAAATTCACAGGAGAACTACCATAAGGTGCCCGAGGCAGCAACACCCTTGGAGACAAGTCGGCGGGAGGCCGATGTATTGAATCTCGACGCAATTTGAGTGTTCCATCGTCATTACATGGCCCTGAACGTTACAATTAACTATCATTTTTGCGTCGGATTCGAAAATCTAGACTTACAGGAGAACGACCATAAGGTGCCCGAGGCAGCAATAGACCCTTGGAGACAAGTCGGCTGGTGGCCGATGTATTGAATCTCGACGCAATTTGAGTGTTCCATCGGCATTAGGAGGCCCTGAACGTTGCAATTAACTATCATTTTTGCGTCGGATTCGATAATCTAAACTCACAGGAGAACGACCATAAGGTGCTCGAGGCAGCAATAGACCCATGGAGACAAGTCGGCTGGAGGCCGATGTATTGAATCTCGACGCAATTTGAGTGTTCCATCGTCATAACAAGGCCCTGAACGTTACAAAAAGTGCCCGAGGCAGCATTAGACCCTTGGAAAGAAGTCGGCTGGAGGACGATGTATTGAATCGCGACGCAATTTGAGTGTTCCATCGTCATTAGGAGGCCCTGAATGTTACAATTAACTATCAGTTTTTCGTCGGATTCGAAAATCTAGACTCACAGCAGACGAACCATTTGGTGCCCGAGGCAGCAATAACATCTTGGTGACAAATCGGCTGGAGGACGATGTATTGAATCCCGACGCAATTTGAGTCTTTTATCGTCATTAGGAGGCGCTGAACGTTACAATTCACTATCATTTTTGCGTCGGATTCGAAAATGTAGACTCACAGGAAAAGGATCATATTGTGCCCGAGACAGCAATATTCCCTTGGAGACAAGTCGGCTGGAGGACGATGTATTGAATCTCGACGCAATTTGAGTGTCCCATCGTCATTAGGAGGCCCTAAACGTTACAATTAACTATCATTTTTGCGT
The DNA here is from genome assembly GCF_023864345.2 of Schistocerca serialis cubense. Classification (NCBI taxonomy): domain Eukaryota; kingdom Metazoa; phylum Arthropoda; class Insecta; order Orthoptera; family Acrididae; genus Schistocerca; species Schistocerca serialis. The sequence continues at coordinate 3,102,952 of NC_064647.1, forward strand.
CGGATTCGATAATTTAAACTCACAGGGGAACGTGCATACGGTGCCGAACCTTGGAGACACGTCGGTGGGAGGACGATGTATTGGATCGCGACGCAAAATGAGTGTTCCATCGTCATTAGGAGGCCCTGAAAGTTACAAGTAACTATCAGTTTTTCGTCGTATTCGAAAATCTAAACTCACAGGAGAACGACCATAAGGTGCCCGAGGCAGCAATAGACCGTTGGAGACAAGTCGGCTGGAGGCCGATGTATTGAATCTCGACGCAATTTGAGTGTTCCATCGTCATTACAAGGCCCTGAACCATACAATTAACTATCAGTTTCGCGTCGGAATCGAAAATCTACTCACAGGAGAAGTTCATACGGTGCTCGAGACAGCAATATACCCCTTGGAGACAAATCGGTTGGAAGACGATGTATTGAATCCCGTCGCAATTTGAGTCTTCTATCGTCATTAGGAGGCGCTGAACGTTACAATTCACTATCATTTTTGCGTCGGATTCGAAAATCTAGACTCACAGGAGAACGACCATAAGGTGCCCGAGGCAGCAATAGACCCTTGGAGACAAGTCGGCTGGAGGCCGATGTATTGAATCTCGACGCAATTTGAGTGTTCCATCGGCATTAGGAGGCCCTGAACGTTAAAATTAACTATCATTTTTGCGTCGGATTCGATAATCTAAACTCACTGGAGAACGAACATAAGGTGCCCGAGGCAGCAATAGACCCTTGGAACCAAGTCGGCTGGAGGCCGATGTATTGAATCTCGACGCAATATGAGTGTTCCATCGTCATTAGAAGTCCCTGAACGTTACAATTAACTATCATTTTTGCGTCGGATTCGAAAATCTAGACTCAAAGGAGAACGACCATAAGGTGCCCGAGGCAGCAATAGACCCCTGGTGACAAGTCGGCTGGAGGCCGATGTATTGAATCTCGACGCAATTTGAGTGTTCCATCGTCATTAGAAGGCCCTGAACGTTACAATTAACTATCATTTTTGCGTCGGATACGAAAATCTAGACACACAGGAGAACGACCATAAGGTGCCAGAGGCAGCAACACCCTTGGAGACAAGTCGGCGGGAGGCCGATGTATTGAATCTCGACGCAATTTGAGTGTTCCATCGTCATTACATGGCCCTGAACGTTACAATTAACTATCATTTTTGCGTCGGATTCGAAAATCTAGACTTACAGGAGAACGACCATAAGGTGCCCGAGGCAGCAATAGACCCTTGGAGACAAGTCGGCTGGTGGCCGATGTATTGAATCTCGACGCAATTTGAGTGTTCCATCGGCATTAGGAGGCCCTGAACGTTGCAATTAACTATCATTTTTGCGTCGGATTCGATAATCTAAACTCACAGGAGAACGACCATAAGGTGCCCGAGGCAGCAATAGACCCATGGAGACAAGTCGGCTGGAGGCCGATGTATTGAATCTCGACGCAATTTGAGTGTTCCATCGTCATTACATGGCCCTGAACGTTACAATTCACTATCATTTTTGCATAGGATTCGAAAATCTAGACTCACAGGAGAAGGACCATGTGGTGCCCGAGGCAGCGATATCCCCTTGGAGACAAGTCGGCTGGAGGCCGATGTATTGAATCTCGACGCTATTTGAGTGTTCCATCGTCATTACAAGGCCTTGAACGTTACAATTAACTATCATATTTGCGTCGGATTCGAAAATCTAGACTTACAAGAGAACGACCATAAAGTGGCCGAGGCAGCATTAGACCCTTGGAGAGAAGTCGGCTGGAGGACGATGTATTGAATCCCGTCGCAATTTGAGTCTTCTATCGTCATTAGGAGGCGCTGAACGTTACAATTCACTATCATTTTTGCGTCGGATTCGAAAATCTAGACTCACAGGAGAACGACCATAAGGTGCCCGAGGCAGCAATAGACCCTTGGAGACAAGTCGGCTGGAGGCCGATGTATTGAATCTCGACGCAATTTGAGTGTTCCATCGGCATTAGGAGGCCCTGAACGTTAAAATTAACTATCATTTTTGCGTCGGATTCGATAATCTAAACTCACTGGAGAACGAACATAAGGTGCCCGAGGCAGCAATAGACCCTTGGAACCAAGTCGGCTGGAGGCCGATGTATTGAATCTCGACGCAATATGAGTGTTCCATCGTCATTAGAAGTCCCTGAACGTTACAATTAACTATCATTTTTGCGTCGGATTCGAAAATCTAGACTCAAAGGAGAACGACCATAAGGTGCCCGAGGCAGCAATAGACCCCTGGTGACAAGTCGGCTGGAGGCCGATGTATTGAATCTCGACGCAATTTGAGTGTTCCATCGTCATTAGAAGGCCCTGAACGTTACAATTAACTATCATTTTTGCGTCGGATACGAAAATCTAGACACACAGGAGAACGACCATAAGGTGCCAGAGGCAGCAACACCCTTGGAGACAAGTCGGCGGGAGGCCGATGTATTGAATCTCGACGCAATTTGAGTGTTCCATCGTCATTACATGGCCCTGAACGTTACAATTAACTATCATTTTTGCGTCGGATTCGAAAATCTAGACTTACAGGAGAACGACCATAAGGTGCCCGAGGCAGCAATAGACCCTTGGAGACAAGTCGGCTGGTGGCCGATGTATTGAATCTCGACGCAATTTGAGTGTTCCATCGGCATTAGGAGGCCCTGAACGTTGCAATTAACTATCATTTTTGCGTCGGATTCGATAATCTAAACTCACAGGAGAACGACCATAAGGTGCCCGAGGCAGCAATAGACCCATGGAGACAAGTCGGCTGGAGGCCGATGTATTGAATCTCGACGCAATTTGAGTGATCCATCGTCATTACATGGCCCTGAACGTTACAATTCACTATCATTTTTGCATAGGATTCGAAAATCTAGACTCACAGGAGAAGGTCCATGTGGTGCCCGAGGCAGCGATATCCCCTTGGAGACAAGTCGGCTGGAGGCCGATGTATTGAATCTCGACGCAATTTGAGTGTTCCATCGTCATTAGAAGGCCCTGAACGTTACAATTAACTATCATTTTTGCGTCGGATACGAAAATCTAGACTCACAGGAGAACGACCATAAGGGGCCAGAGGCAGACAAGTCGGTGGGAGGCCGATGTATTGAATCTCGACGCAATTTGAGTGTTCCATCGTCATTACATGGCCCTGAACGTTACAATTAACTATCATTTTAGCGTCGGATTCGAAAATCTAGACTTACAGGAGAACGACCATAAGGTGCCCGAGGCAGCAATAGACCCTTGGAGACAAGTCGGCTGGTTTCCGATGTATTGAATCTAGACGCAATTTGAGTGTTCCATCGGCATTAGGAGGCCCTGAACGTTGCAATTAACTATCATTTTTCGTCGGATTCGATAATCTAAACTCACAGGAGAACGACCATAAGGTGCCCGAGGCAGCAATAGACCCATGGAGACAAGTCGGCTGGAGGCCGATGTATTGAATCTCGACGCAATTTGAGTGTTCCATCGTCATTACAAGGCTGTGAACGTTACAATTAACTATCATTTTTGCGTCGGATTCGAAAATCTAGACTTACAAGAGAACGACCATAAAGTGCCCGAGGCAGCATTAGACCCTTGGAAAGAAGTCGGCTGGAGGACGATGTATTGAATCGCGACGCAATTTGAGTGTTCCATCGTCATTAGGAGGCCCTGAATGTTACAATTAACTATCAGATTTTCGTCGGATTCGAAAATCTAGACTCACAGCAGACGAACCATTTGGTGCCCGAGGCAGCAATAACATCTTGGAGACAAATCGGCTGGAGGACGATGTATTGAATCCCGACGCAATTTGAGTCTTTTATCGTCATTAGGAGGCGCTGAACGTTACAATTCACTATCATTTTTGCGTCGGATTCGAAAATGTAGACTCACAGGAGAAGGATCATATTGTGCCCGAGACAGCAATATTCCCTTGGAGACAAGTCGGCTGGAGGACGATGTATTGAATCTCGACGCAATTTGAGTGTCCCATCGTCATTAGGAGGCCCTAAACGTTACAATTAACTATCATTTTTGCGTCGGATTCGATAATTTAAACTCACAGGGGAACGTGCATACGGTGCCGAACCTTGGAGACACGTCGGTTGGAGGACGATGTATGGATCGCGACGCAAAATGAGTGTTCCATCGTCATTAGGAGGCCCTGAAAGTTACAATTAACTATCATTTTTGCGTCGGATTCGAAAATCTAGACTCAAAGGAGAACGACCATAAGGTGCCCGAGGCAGCAGTAGACCCCTGGTGACAAGTCGGCTGGAGGCCGATGTATTGAATCTCGACGCAATTTGAGTGTTCCTTCGTCATTAGAAGGCCCTGAACGTTACAATTAACTATCATTTTTGCGTCGGATACGCAAATCTAGACACACAGGAGAACGACCATAAGGTGCCAGAGGCAGCAACACCCTTGGAGACAAGTCGGCGGGAGGCCGATGTATTGAATCTCGACGCAATTTGAGTGTTCCATCGTCATTACATGGCCCTGAACGTTACAATTAACTATCATTTTTGCGTCGGATTCGAAAATCTAGACTTACAGGAGAACGACCATAAGGTGCCCGAGGCAGCAATAGACCCTTGGAGACAAGTTGGCTGGTGGCCGATGTATTGAATCTCGACGCAATTTGAGTGTTCCATCGGCATTAGGAGGCCCTGAACGTTGCAATTAACTATCATTTTTGCGTCGGATTCGATAATCTAAACTCACAGGAGAACGACCAAAAGGTGCCCGAGGCAGCAATAGACCCATGGAGACAAGTCGGCTGGAGGCCGATGTATTGAATCTCGACGCAATTTGAGTGTTCCATCGTCATTACATGGCCCTGAACGTTACAATTCACTATCATTTTTGCATAGGATTCGAAAACTCACAGGAGAAGGACCATGTGGTGCCCGAGGCAGCGATATCCCCTTGGAGACAAGTCGGCTGGAGGCCGATGTATTGAATCTCGACGCAATTTGAGTGTTCCATCGTCATTAGGAGGCCCTGAATGTTACAATTAACTATCAGTGTTCCGTCGGATTCGAAAATCTAGTCTCACAGCAGACGAACCATTTGGTGCCCGAGGCAGCAATAGCCCCTTGGAGACAAATCGGTTGGAGGACGATGTATTGAATCCCGTCGCAATTTGAGTCTTCTATCGTCATTAGGAGGCGCTGAACGTTACAATTCACTATCATTTTTGCGTCGGATTCGATAATCTAAACTCACAGGATAACGACCATAAGGTGCCCGAGGCAGCAATAGACCCTTGGAGACAAGTCGGCTGGAGGCCGATGTATTGAATCTCGACGCAATATGAGTGTTCCATCGTCAATAGAAGACCCTGAACGTTACAATTAACTATAATTTTTGCGTCGGATTCGAAAATCTAGACTCAAAGGAGAACGACCATAAGGTGCCCGAGGCAGCAATAGACCCCTGGTGACAAGTCGGCTGGAGGCCGATGTATTGAATCTCGACGCAATTTGAGTGTTCCATCGTCATTAGAAGGCCCTGAACGTTACAATTAACTATCATTTTTGCGTCGGATACGAAAATCTAGACTCACAGGAGAACGACCATAAGGGGCCAGAGGCAGACAATTCGGCGGGAGGCCGATGTATTGAATCTCGACGCAATTTGAGTGTTCCATCGTCATTACATGGCCCTGAACGTTACAATTAACTATCATTTTAGCGTCGGATTCGAAAATCTAGTCTTACAGGAGAACGACCATAAGGTGCCCGAGGCAGCAATAGACCCTTGGAGACAAGTCGGCTGGTAGCCGATGTATTGAATCTCGACGCAATTTGAGTGTTCCATCGGCATTAGGAGGCCCTGAACGTTGCAATTAACTATCATTTTTGCGTCGGATTCGATAATCTAAACTCACAGGAGAACGACCATAAGGTGCCCGAGGCAGCAATAGACCCATGGAGACAAGTCGGCTGGAGGCCGATGTATGGAATCTCGACGCAATTTGAGTGTTTCATCGTCATTACAAGGCTCTGAGCGTTACAATTAACTATCATTTTTGCGTCGGATTCGAAAATCTTGACTCACAGGAGAACGACCATAAGGTGCCCGAGGCAGCAATAGACCCTTGGAGACAAGTCGGCTGGAGGACGATGTATTGGATCGCGACGCAATTTGAGTCTTCTATCGTCATTAGGAGGCGCTGAACGTTACAACTCACTATCATTTTTCCGTAGGATTCGAAAATCTAGACTCACAGGAGAAGGACCATGTGGTGCCCGAGGCAGCGATTTCCCCTTGGAGACAAGTCGGCTGGAGGCCGATGTATTGAATCTCGACGCAATTTGAGTGTTCCATCGTCATTACAATGCCCTGAACGTTACAATTAACTATCATTTTTGCGTCGGATTCGAAAATCTAGACTTACAAGAGAACGACCATAAAGTGCCCGAGGCAACATTACACCCTTGGAGAGAAGTCGGCTGGAGGACGATGTATTGGATCGCGACGCAATTTGAGTGTTCCATCGTCATTAGGAGGCCCTGAATGTTACAATTAACTATCAGTTTTTCGTCGGATTCGAAAATCTAAACTCACAGGAGAACGACCATAAGGTGCCCGAGGCAGCAATAGACCGTTGGAGACAAGTCGGCTGGATGCCGATGTATTGATTCTCGACGCAATTTGAGTGTTCCATCGTCATTAGGAGGCCCTGAATGTTACAATTAACTATCAGTTTTTCGTCGGATTCGAAAATCTAGACTCACAGCAGACGAACCATTTGGTGCCCGAGGCAGCAATATCCCCTTGGAGAAAAATCGGTTGGAGGCCGATGTATTGAATCTCGACGCAATTTGAGTGTTCCATCGTCATTAGAAGACCCTGAACGTTACAATTAACTATCATTTTTGCGTCGGATTCGAAAACCTAGACTCAAAGGAGAACGACCATAAGGTGCCCGAGGCAGCAATCGACCCCTGGTGACAAGTCGGCTGGAGGCCGATGTATTGAATCTCGACGCAATTTGAGTCTTCTATCGTCATTAGGAGGCGCTGAACGTTACAATTCACTATCATTTTTGCGTCAGATTCGAAAATCTAGACTCACAGGAGAAGGATCAAATTGTGCCCGAGACAGCAATATCCCCTTGGAGACAAGTCGGCTGGAGGAAGATGTATTGAATCTCGACGCAATTTGAGTGTCCCATCGTCATTAGGAATCCCTAAACGTTACAATTAACTATCATTTTTGCGTCGGATTCGATAATCTAAACTCACAGGGGAACGACCATACGGTGCCCGAGGCAGCTATCGACCCTTGGAGACAAGTCGGTTGGAGGACGATGTATTGGATCGCGACGCAAAATGATTGTTCCATCGTTATTAGGAGGTCCTGAATGTTACAATTAACTATCAGTTTTTCGTCGGATTCGAAAATCTAAACTCACAGGAGAACGACCATAAGGTGCCCGAGGCAGCAATAGACCGTTGGAGACAAGTCGGCTGGAGGCCGATGTATTGAATCTCGACGCAAATTGAATCTTCTATCGTCATTAGGAGGCGCTGAACGTTACAATTCACTATCATTTTTGGGTCGGATTCGAAAATCTAGACTCACTGGAGAAAGATCATATTGTGCCCGAGACAGCAATATCCCCTTGGAGACAAGTCGGCTGGAGGACGATGTATTGAATCTCCACGCAATTTGAGTGTTCCATCGTCATTACAAGGCCCTGAACGTTACAATTAACTATCATTTTTACGTCGGATTCGAAAATCTAGACTCACAGGAGAACGACCAAAAGGTGCCCGAGGCAGCAATAGACCCTTGGAGACAAGTCGGCTGGAGGACGATGTATTGGATCGCGACGCAATTTGAGTCTTCTATCGTCATTAGGAGGCCCTGAACGTTAAAATTAACTATTATTTTTGCGTCGGATTCGATAATCTAAATTCACAGGAGAACGACCATAAGGTGCCCGAGGCAGCAACACCCTTGGAGACAAGTCGGCGGGAGGCCGATGTATTGAATCTCGACGCAATTTGAGTGTTCCATCGTCATTACATGGCCCTGAACGTTACAATTAACTATCATTTTTGCGTCGGATTCGAAAATCTAGACTTACAGGAGAACGACCATAAGGTGCCCGAGGCAGCAATAGACCCTTGGAGACAAGTCGGCTGGTGGCCGATGTATTGAATCTCGACGCAATTTGAGTGTTCCATCGGCATTAGGAGGCCCTGAACGTTACAATTAACTATCATTTTTGCGTCGGATTCGAAAATCTAGACTCACAGGAGAATGACCATAAAGTGCCCGAGGCAGCATTAGACCCTTGGAGAGAAGTCGGCTGGAGGACGATGTATTAGATCGCGACGCAATTTGAGTGTTCCATCGTCATTAGGAGGCCCTGAATGTTACAATTAACAATCAGTTTTTCGTCGGATTCGAAAATCTAGACTCACAGCAGACGAACCATTTGGTGCCAGAGGCAGCAATATCCCCTTGGAGACAAATCGGCTGGAGGACGATGTATTGAATCCCGACGCAATTTGAGTCTTCAATCGTCATTAGGAGGCGCTGAACGTTACAATTCACTATCATTTTTGCGTCGGATTCGAAAATCTAGACTCACAGGAGAAGGATCATATTGTGCCCGAGACAGCAATATTCCCTTGGAGACAAGTCGGCTGGAGGACGATGTATTGAATCTCCACGCAATTTGAGTGTTCCATCGTCATTACAAGGCCCTGAACGTTACAATTAACTATCATTTTTACGTCGGATTCGAAAATCTAGACTCACAGGAGAACGACCATAAGGTGCCCGAGGCAGCAATAGACCCTTGGAGACAAGTCGGCTGGTGGCCGATGTATTGAATCTCGACGCAATTTGAGTGTTCCATCGGCATTAGGAGGCCCTGAACGTTACAATTAACTATCATTTTTGCGTCGGATTCGTAAATCTAGACTCACAGGAGAATGACCATAAAGTGCCCGAGGCAGCATTAGACCCTTGGAGAGAAGTCGGCTGGAGGACGATGTATTAGATCGCGACGCAATTTGAGTGTTCCATCGTCATTAGGAGGCCCTGAATGTTACAATTAACAATCAGTTTTTCGTCGGATTCGAAAATCTAGACTCACAGCAGACGAACCATTTGGTGCCAGAGGCAGCAATATCCCCTTGGAGACAAATCGGCTGGAGGACGATGTATTGAATCCCGACGCAATTTGAGTCTTCAATCGTCATTAGGAGGCGCTGAACGTTACAATTCACTATCATTTTTGCGTCGGATTCGAAAATCTAGACTCACAGGAGAAGGATCATATTGTGCCCGAGACAGCAATATTCCCTTGGAGACAAGTCGGCTGGAGGACGATGTATTGAATCTCCACGCAATTTGAGTGTTCCATCGTCATTACAAGGCCCTGAACGTTACAATTAACTATCATTTTTACGTCGGATTCGAAAATCTAGACTCACAGGAGAACGACCATACGGTGCCCGAGGCAGCAACAGACCCTTGGAGACAAGTCGGCTGGACCCGATGTATTGAATCTCGACGCAAAATGAGTGTTCCATCATCATTAGGAATCCCTGAAAGTTACAATTAACTATCAGTTTTTCGTCGGATTCGAAAATCTAAACTCACAGGAGAACGACCATAAGGTGCCCGAGGCAGCAATAGACCGTTGGAGTCAAGTCGGCTGGAGGCCGATGTATTGAATCTCGACGCAATTTGAGTGTTCCATCGTCATTACATGGCCCTGAACGTTACAATTAACTATCATTCTTGCGTCGGATTCGAAAATCTAGACTTACAGGAGAACGACCATAAGGTGCCCGAGGCAGCAATAGACCCTTGGAGACAAGTCGGCTGGTGGCCGATTTATTGAATCTCGACGCAATTTGAGTGTTCCATCGGCATTAGGAGGCCCTGAACGTTACAATTAACTATCATTTTTGCGTCGGATTCGAAAACCTAGACTCAAAGGAGAACGACCATAAGGTGCCCGAGGCAGCAATAGACCCCTGGTGACAAGTCGGCTGGAGGCCGATGTATTGAATCTCGACGCAATTTGAGTCTTCTATCGTCATTAGGAGGCGCTGAACGTTACAATTCACTATCATTTTTGCGTCGGATTCGAAAATCTAGACTCACAGGAGAAGGATCAAATTGTGCCCGAGACAGCAATATCCCCTTGGAGACAAGTCGGCTGGAGGAAGATGTATTGAATCTCGACGCAATTTGAGTGTCCCATCGTCATTAGGAATCCCTAAACGTTACAATTAACTATCATTTTTGCGTCGGATTCGATAATCTAAACTCACAGGGGAACGACCATACGGTGCCCGAGGCAGCTATCGACCCTTGGAGACAAGTCGGTTGGAGGACGATGTATTGGATCGCGACGCAAAATGATTGTTCCATCGTTATTAGGAGGTCCTGAATGTTACAATTAACTATCAGTTTTTCGTCGGATTCGAAAATCTAAACTCACAGGAGAACGACCATAAGGTGCCCGAGGCAGCAATAGACCGTTGGAGACAAGTCGGCTGGAGGCCGATGTATTGAATCTCGACGCAAATTGAATCTTCTATCGTCATTAGGAGGCGCTGAACGTTACAATTCACTATCATTTTTGGGTCGGATTCGAAAATCTAGACTCACTGGAGAAAGATCATATTGTGCCCGAGACAGCAATATCCCCTTGGAGACAAGTCGGCTGGAGGACGATGTATTGAATCTCCACGCAATTTGAGTGTTCCATCGTCATTACAAGGCCCTGAACGTTACAATTAACTATCATTTTTACGTCGGATTCGAAAATCTAGACTCACAGGAGAACGACCAAAAGGTGCCCGAGGCAGCAATAGACCCTTGGAGACAAGTCGGCTGGAGGACGATGTATTGGATCGCGACGCAATTTGAGTCTTCTATCGTCATTAGGAGGCCCTGAACGTTAAAATTAACTATTATTTTTGCGTCGGATTCGATAATCTAAATTCACAGGAGAACGACCATAAGGTGCCCGAGGCAGCAACACCCTTGGAGACAAGTCGGCGGGAGGCCGATGTATTGAATCTCGACGCAATTTGAGTGTTCCATCGTCATTACATGGCCCTGAACGTTACAATTAACTATCATTTTTGCGTCGGATTCGAAAATCTAGACTTACAGGAGAACGACCATAAGGTGCCCGAGGCAGCAATAGACCCTTGGAGACAAGTCGGCTGGTGGCCGATGTATTGAATCTCGACGCAATTTGAGTGTTCCATCGGCATTAGGAGGCCCTGAACGTTACAATTAACTATCATTTTTGCGTCGGATTCGATAATCTAAACTCACAGGAGAACGACCATAAGGTGCCCGAGGCAGCAATAGACCCATGGAGACAAGTCGGCTGGAGGCCGATGTATTGAATCTCGACGCAATTTGAATGTTCCATCGTCATTACAAGGCCCTGAACGTTACAATTAACTATCATTTTTGCGTCGGATTCGAATATCTAGACTGACAGGAGAACGACCATAAAGTGCCCGAGGCAGCATTAGACCCTTGGAGAGAAGTCGGCTGGACCCGATGTATTGAATCTCGACGCAAAATGAGTGTTCCATCGTCATTAGGAATCCCTGAAAGTTACAATTAACTATCAGTTTTTCGTCGGATTCGAAAATCTAAACTCACAGGAGAACGACCATAAGGTGCCCGAGGCAGCAATAGACCGTTGGAGTCAAGTCGGCTGGAGGCCGATGTATTGAATCTCGACGCAATTTGAGTGTTCCATCGTCATTACATGGCCCTGAACGTTACAATTAACTATCATTTTTGCGTCGGATTCGAAAATCTAGACTTACAGGAGAACGACCATAAGGTGCCCGAGACCCTTGGAGACAAGTCGGCTGGTGGCCGATTTATTGAATCTCGACGCAATTTGAGTGTTCCATCGGCATTAGGAGGCCCTGAACGTTACAATTAACTATCATTTTTGCGTCGGATTCGAAAATCTAGACTCACAGGAGAACGACCATAAAGTGCCCGAGGCAGCAATAGACCCTTGGAGACAAGTCGGCTGGAGGACGATGTATTGGATCGCGACGCAATTTGAGTCTTCTATCGTCATTAGGAGGCGCTGAACGTTACAATTCACTATCATTTTTGCGTCGGATTCGAAAATCTAGACTCACAGGAGAAGGACCATGTGGTGCCCGAGGCAGCGATATCCCCTTGGAGACAAGTCGGCTGGACCCGATGTATTGAATCTCGACGCAATTTGAGTGTTCCATCGTTATTACAAGGCCCTGAACGTTACAATTAACTATCATTTTTGCGTCGGATTCGAAAATCTAGACTTACAAGAGAACGACCATAAAGTGCCCGAGGCAGCATTAGACCCTTGGAGAGAAGTCGGCTGGAGGACGATGTATTAGATCGCGACGCAATTTGAGTGTTCCATCGTCATTAGGAGGCCCTGAACGTTACAATTAACAATCAGTTTTTCGTCGGATTCGAAAATCTAGACTCACAGCAGACGAACCATTTGGTGCCAGAGGCAGCAATATCCCCTTGGAGACAAATCGGCTGGAGGACGATGTATTGAATCCCGACGCAATTTGAGTCTTCAATCGTCATTAGGAGGCGCTGAACGTTACAATTCACTATCATTTTTGCGTCGGATTTTAAAATCTAGACTCACAGGAAAAGGATCATATTGTGCCCGAGACAGCAATATTCCCTTGGAGACAAGTCGGCTGGAGGACGATGTATTGAATCTCGACGCAATTTGAGTGTCCCATCGTCATTAGGAGGCCCTAAACGTTACAATTAACTATCATTTTTGCGTCGGATTCGATAATCTAAACTCACAGGGGAACGTGCATACGGTGCCGACCCTCGGAGACAAGTCGGTTGGAGGACGATGTATTGGATCGCGACGCAAAATGAGTGTTCCATCGTCATTAGGAATCCCTGAAAGTTACAATTAACTATCAGTTTTTCGTCGGATTCGAAAATCTAAACTCACAGGAGAACGACCATAAGGTGCCCGAGGCAGCAATAGACCGTTGGAGTCAAGTCGGCTGGAGGCCGATGTATTGAATCTCGACGCAATTTGAGGGTTCCATCGTCATTACAAGGCCCTGAACCTTACAATTAACTATCAGTTTCGCGTCGGATTCGAAAATCTACTCACAGGAGAAGTTCATACGGTGCTCGAGACAGCAATATACCCCTTGGAGACAAGTCGGCTGGAGGACGATGTATTGGATCGCGACGCAATTTGAGTGTTCCATCGTCATTAGGAGGCCCTGAATGTTACAATTAACTATCAGTTTTTCGTCGGATTCGAAAATCTAGACTCACAGCAGACGAACCATTTGGTGCCCGAGGCAGCAATATCCCCTTGGAGACAAATCGGTTGGAGGACGATGTATTGAATCCCGTCGTAATTTGAGTCTTCTATCGTCATTAGGAGGCGCTGAACGTTACAATTCACTATCATTTTTGCGTCGGATTCGAAAATCTAGACTCACAGGAGAACGACCATAAGGTGCCCGAGGCAGCAATAGACCCTTGGAGACAAGTCGGCTGGAGGCCGGTGTATTGAATCTCGACGCAATTTGAGTGTTCCATCGTCATTAGAAGACCCTGAACGTTACAATTAACTATCATTTTTGCGTCGGATTTAAAAATCTAGACTCAAAGGAGAACGACCATAAGGTACCCGAGGCAGCAATAGACCCATGGTGACAAGTCGGCTGGAGGCCGTTGTATTGAATCTCGACGCAATTTGAGTGTTCCATCGTCATTAGAAGGCCCTGAACGTTAAAATTAACTATCATTTTTGCGTCGGATACGAAAATCTAGACTCACAGGAGAACGACCATAAGGTGCCCGAGGCAGCAACAGACCCTTGGCGACAAGTCGGCTGGAGGACGATGTATTGAATCTCGACGCAATTTGAGAGTTCCATCATCATTAGGCGGCCCTGAACGTTACAATTAACTATCATTTTGGCGTCGGATTCGTAAATCTAGACTTAAAAGAGAACGACCATAAAGTGCCCGAGGCAGCATTAGACCCTTGGAGACAAGTCAGCTGGAGGACGATGTATTGGATCGCGACGCAATTTGAGTGTTCCATCGTCATTAGGAGGCCCTGATTGTTACAATTAACTATCAGTTTTTCGTCGGATTCGAAAATCTAGACTCACAGCAGACGAACCATTTGGTGCTCGAGGCAGCAATATCCCCTAGGAGACAAATCGGCTGGAGAACGATGTATTGAATCCCGACGCAATTTGAGTCTTCTATCGTCATTAGGAGGCGCTGAACGTTACAATTCACTATCATTTTTGCGTCGGATTCGAAAATCTAGACTCACAGGTCAAGGATCATATTGTGCCCGAGACAGCAATATCCCCTTGTAGACAAGTCGGCAGGAGGACGATCTATTGAATCTCAACGCAATTTGAGTGTCCCATCGTCATTAGGAATCCCTAAACGTTACAATTAACTATCATTTTTGCGTCGGATTCGATAATCTAAACTCACAGGGGAACGACCATACGGTGCCCGAGGCAGCTATTGACCCTTGGAGACAAGTCGGTTGGAGGACGATGTATTGGATCGAGACGCAAAATGAGTGTTCCATCGTCATTAGGAGGTCCTGAATGTTTCAATTAACTATCAGTTTTTCGTCGGATTCGAAAATCTAAACTCACAGGAGAACGACCATAAGGTGCCCGAGGCAGCAATAGACCGTTGGAGACAAGTCGGCTGGAGGCCGATGTATTGAATCTCGACGCAATTTGAGTGTTCCATCGTCATTACAAGGCCCTGAACGTTACATTTAACTATCATTTTTGCGTCGGATTCGAAAATCTAGACTCACAGGAGAACGACCATAAAGTGCCCGAGGCAGCAATAGACCCTTGGAGACAAGTCGGCTGGAGGATGATGTATTGGATCGCGACGCAATTTGAGTCTTCTATCGTCATTAGGGGGCGCTGAACGTTACAATTCACTATCATTTTTGCGTCGGATTCGAAAATCTAGACTCACAGGAGAAGGACCATGTGGTGCCCGAGGCAGCGATATCCCCTTGGAGACAAGTCGGCTGGAGGCCGATGTATTGAATCTCGACGCAATTTGAGTGTTCCATCGTCATTACAAGGCCCTGAACGTTACAATTAACTATCATTTTTGCGTCGGATTCGAAAATCTAGACTTACAAGAGAACGACCATAAAGTGCCCGAGGCAGCATTAGACCCTTGGAGAGAAGTCGGCTGGAGGACGATGTATTAGATCGCGACGCAATTTGAGTGTTCCATCGTCATTAGGAGGCCCTGAATGTTACAATTAACTATCAGTTTTTCGTCGCATTCGAAAATCTAGACTCACAGCAGACGAACCATTTGGTGCCCGAGGCAGCAATATCCCCTTGGAGACAAATCGGCTGGAGGACGATGTATTGAATCCCGACGCAATTTGAGTCTTCAATCGTCATTAGGAGGCGCTGAACGTTACAATTCACTATCATTTTTGCGTCGGATTCGAAAATGTAGACTCACAGGAGAAGGATCATATTGTGCCCGAGACAGCAGTATTCCCTTGGAGACAAGTCGGCTGGAGGACGATGTATTGAATCTCGACGCAATTTGAGTGTCCCATCGTCATTAGGAGGCCCTAAACGTTACAATTAACTATCATTTTTGCGTCGGATTCGATAATCTAAACTCATAGGGGAACGTGCATACGGTGCCGACCCTTGGAGACAAGTCGGTTGGAGGACGATGTATTGGATCGCGACGCAAAATGAGTGTTCCATCGTCATTAGGAGTCCCTTAAAGTTACAATTAACTATCAGTTTTTCGTCGGATTCGAAAATCTAAACTCACAGGAGAACGACCATAAGGTGCCCGAGGCAGCAATAGACCGTTGGAGTCAAGTCGGCTGGAGGCCGATGTATTGAATCTCGACGCAATTTGAGTGTTCCATCGTCATTACAAGGCCCTGAACCTTACAATTAACTATCAGTTTCGCGTCGGATTCGAAAATCTACTCACAGGAGAAGTTCATACGGTGCTCGAGACAGCAATATACCCCTAGGAGACAAGTCGGCTGGAGGACGATGTATTGAATCCCGTCGCAATTTGAGTCTTCTATCGTCATTAGGAGGTGCTGAACGTTACAATTCACTATCATTTTTGCGTCGGATTCGAAAATCTAGACTCACAGGAGAACGACCATAAGGTGCGTGAGGCAGCAATAGACCCTTGGAGACAAGTCAGCTGGAGGCCGATGTATTGAATCTCGACGCAATTTGAGTGTTCCATCGGCATTAGGAGGCCCTGAACGTTAAAATTAACTATCATTTTTGCGTCGGATTCGATAATCTAAACTCACAGGAGAACGACCATAAGGTGCCCGAGGCAGCATTTGACCCTTGGAGACAAGTCGGCTGGAGGCCGGTGTATTGAATCTCGACGCAATTTGAGTGTTCCATCGTCATTAGCAGGCCCTGAACGTTACAATTAACTATCATTTTTGCGTCGGATACGAAAATCTAGACTCACAGGAGAACGACCATAAGGTGCCCGAGGCAGCAATAGACCCTTGGCGACAAGTCGGCTGGAGGACGATGTATTGGATCGCGACGCTATTTGAGTGTTCCATCGTCATTAGGAGGCCCTGATTGTTACAATTAACTATCAATTTTTCGTCGGATTCGAAAAACTAAACTCACAGGAGAACGACCATAAGGTGCCCGAGGCAGCAATAGACCGTTGGAGACAAGTCGGCTGGAGAACGATGTATTGAATCCCGACGCAATTTGAGTCTTCTATCGTCATTAGGAGGCGCTGAACGTTACAATTCACTATCATTTTTGCGTCGGATTCGAAAATCTAGACTCACAGGAGAAGGATCATATAGTGCCCGAGACAGCAATATCCCCTTGGAGACAAGTCGGCTGGAGGACGATGTATTGAATCTCGACGCAATTTGAGTGTCCCATCGTCATTAGGAATCCCTAAACGTTACAATTAACTATCATTTTTGCGTCGGATTCGATAATCTAAACTCACAGGGGAACGACCATACGGTGCCCGAGGCAGCTATTGACCCTTGGAGACAAGTCGGTTGGAGGACGTAGTATTGGATCGCGACGCAAAATGAGTGTTCCATCGTCATTAGGAGGTCCTGAATGTTACAATTAACTATCAGTTTTTCGTCGGATTCGAAAAACTAAACTCACAAGAGAACGACCATAAGGTGCCCGAGGCAGCAATAGACCGTTGGAGACAAGTCGGCTGGAGGCCGATGTATTGAATCTCGACGCAATTTGAGTGTTCCATCGTCATTACAAGGCCCTGAACCTTACAATTAACTATCATTTTTGCGTCGGATTCGAAAATCTAGACTCACTGGAGAACGACCATAAGGTGCCCGAGGCAGCAATAGACCCTTGGAGACAAGTCGCAGGAGGACGATGTATTGGATCGCGACGCAATTTGAGTCTTCTGTCGTCATTAGGAGGCGCTGAACGTTACAATTCACTATCATTTTTGCGTCGAATTCGAAAATCTAGACTCACAGGAGAAGGACCATGTGGTGCCCGAGGCAGCGATAACCCCTTGGAGACAAGTCGGCTCGAGGCCGATGTATTGAATCTCGATGCAATTTGAGTGTTCCATCGTCATTACATTGCCCTGAACGTTACAATTAACTATCATTTTTGCGTCGGATTCGAAAGTCTAGATTCACAGGACAACGACCATAAGGTTCCCGAGGCAGCAATAGACCCAGGGTGACAAGTCGGCTAGAGGCCGATGTATTGAATCTCGACGCAATTTGAGTGTTCCATCGTCATTAGAAGGCCCTGAACGTTACAATTAACTATTATTTTTGCGTCGGTTTCGAAAATCTAGACTCATAGGAGAACGACCATAAGGTGCCCGAGGCAGCAATAAACCCTTGGTGACAAGTCGGCTGGAGGACGATGTATAAGATCGCGACGCAATTTGAGTGTTCCATCGTCATTAGGAGGCCCTGAATGTTACAATTAACTATCAGTTTTTCACGGATTCGAAAATCTAGACTCAGCAGACGAACCATTTGGTGCCCGAGGCAGCAATATCCCCTTGGAGACAAATCGGCTGGAGAACGATGTATTGAATCCCGACGCAATTTGAGTCTTCAATCGTCATTAGGAGGCGCTGAACGTTACAATTCACTATCATTTTTGCGTCGAATTCGAAAATCTAGACTCACAGGAGAAGGACCATGTGGTCATTAGGTCATTAGGAGGCGCTGAACGTTACAATTCACTATCATTTTTGCGTCGGATTCGAAAATCTAGACTTACAGGAGAAGGACCATATGGTGCCCGAGGCAGCGATAACCCCTTGGAGACAAGTCGGCTGGAGGCCGATGTATTGAATCTCGATGCAATTTGAGTGTTCCATCGTCATTACAAGGCCCTGAACGTTACAATTAACTATCATTTTTGCGTCGGATTCGAAAGTCTAGACTCACAGGACAACGACCATAAGGTGCCCGAGGCAGCTATTGACCCTCGGAGACAAGTCGGTTGGAGGCCGATGTATTGAATCTCGACGCAATTTGAGTGTTCCATCGTCATTAGAAGGCCCTGAACGTTACAATTAACTATAATTTTTGCGTCGGATTCGAAAAGCTAGACTCATAGGAGAACGACCATAAGGTGCCCGAGGCAGCAATAGACCCTTGGAGACAAGTCGGCTGGAGGACGATGTATTGAATCTTGACGCAATTTGAGCGTTCCATCATCATTATGCGGCCCTGAACGTTACAATTAACTATCATTTTGGCGTCGGATTCGTAAATCTAGACTTACAAGAGAACGACCATAAAGTGCCCGAGGCAGCATTAGACCCTTGGAGACAAGTCGGCTGGAGGACGATGTATAGGATCGCGACGCAATTTGAGTGTTCCATCGTCATTAGGAGGCCCTGAATGTTACAATTAACTATCAGTTTTTCGTCGGATTCGAAAATCTAGACTCAGCAGACCAACCATTTGGTGCCCGAGGCAGCAATATCCCCTTGGAGACAAATCGGCTGGAGAACGATGTATTGAATCCCGACGAAATTTGAGTCTTCAATCGTCATTAGGAGGCGCTGAACGTTACAATTCACTATCATTTTTGCGTCGGATTCGATAATCTAAACTCACAGGGGAACGTCCATACGGTGCCCGAGGCAGCTATTGACCCTTGGAGACAAGTCGGTTGGAGGACAATGTATTGGATCGCGACGCAAAATGAGTGTTCCATCGTCATTAGGAGGCCCTGAATGTTACAATTAACTATCAGTTTTTCGTCGGATTCGAAAATCTAAACTCACAGGATAACGACCATAAGGTACCCGAGGCAGCAATAGACCGTTGGAGACAAGTCGGCTGGAGGCCGATGTATTGAATCTCGACGCAATTTGAGTGTTCCATCGTCATTACAAGGCCCTGAACCTTACAATTAACCATCAGTTTCGCGTCGGATTCGAAAATCTACTCACAGGAGAAGTTCATACGGTGCTCGAGACAGCAATATACCCTTGGAGACAAATCGGCTGGAGGACGATGTATTGAATCTCGACGCAATTTGAATCTTCTATCGTCATTAGGAGGCGCTGAACGTTACAATTCACTATCATTTTTGCGTCGGATTCGAAAATCTAGACTCACAGGAGAACGACCATAAGGTGCCCGAGGCAGCAATATACCCTTGGAGACAAGTCGGCTGGAGGACGATGTATAGAATCGCGACGCAATTTGAGTGTTCCATCGTCATTAGGAGGCCATGAATGTTACAATTAACGATCAGTTTTTCATCGGATTCGAAAATCTAAACTCACAGGAGAGCGACCATAAAGTACCTGAGGCAGCAATAGACCGTTGGAGACAAGTCGGCTGGAGGCCGATGTATTGAATCTCGACGCAATTTGAGTGTTCCATCGTCATTACAAGGCCCTGAACCTTACAATTAACCATCAGTTTCGCGTCGGATTCGAAAATCTACTCACAGGAGAAGTTCATACGGTGCTCGAGACAGCAATATACCCTTGGAGACAAATCAGCTGGAGGACGATGTATTGAATCACGACGCAATTTGAATCTTCTATCGTCATTAGGAGGCGCTGAACGTTACAATTCACTATCATTTTTGCGTCGGATTCGAAAATCTAGACTCACAGGAGAAAGATCATATTGTGCCCGAGACAGCAATCTCCCCTTGGAGACAAGTCGGCTGGAGGACGATGTATTGGATCGCGACGCAATTTGAGTCTTCTATCGTCATTAGGAGGCGCTGAACGTTACAATTCACTATCATTTTTGCGTCGGATTCGAAAATCTAGACTCACAGGAGATGGACCATGTGGTCATTAGGTCATTAGGAGGCGCTGAATCTCGACGCAATTTGAGTGTTCCATCGGCATTAGGAGGCCCTGAACATTACAATTAACTATCATTTTTGCGTCGGATTCGATAATCTAAACTCACTGGAGAACGACCATAAGGTGCCCGAGGCAGCAATTGACCCTTGGAGACAAGTCGGCTGCAGGCCGATGTATTGAATCTCGACGCAATTTGAGTGTTCCATCGTCATTACAAGGCCCTGAACGTTACAATTAACTATCATTTTTGCGTCGGATTCGAAAATCTAGACTGACAGGAGTACGTCCATAAGGTGTCCGAGGCAGCAATAGACCCTTGGAGACAAGACGTCTGCAGGCCGATGTATTGGATCTCGACGCAATTTGAGTGTTCCATCGGCATTAGAAGGCCCTGAACGTTACAATTAACTATCATTTTTGTGTCGGATTCGAAAATCTAGACTCACAGGAGAACGACCATAAGGTGCCCGAGGCAGCAATAGACCCCGGGTGACAAGTCGGCTAGAGGCCGATGTATTGAATCTCGACGCAATTTGAGTGTTCCATCGTCATTAGAGGGCCCTGAACGTTATAATTAACTATCATTTTTGCGTCGGATTCGAAAATCTAGACTCATAGGAGAACGACCATAAGGTGCCCGAGGCAGCAATAGACACTTGGAGACAAGTCGGCTGGAGGACGATGTATTGAATCTCGACGCAATTTGAGAGTTCCATCATCATTAGGCGGTCCTGAACGTTACAATTAACTATCATTTTGGCGTCGGATTCGTAAATCTAGACTTACAAGAGAACGACCATAAAGTGCCCGAGGCAGCGTTAGACCCTTGGGATCTCCAAGGGGATATTGCTGTCTCGGGCACCAAATGGTTCGTCTGCTGTGAGTCTAGATTTTCGAATCCGACGAAAAACTGATAGTTAATTGTAACATTCAGGGCCTCCTAATGACGATGACACACTCAAATTGCGTCGCGATCCAATACATCGTCCTCCAGCCGACTTGTCTCCAACGGTCTAATGCTGCCTCGGGCACTTTATGGTCGTTCTCTTGTAAGTCTAGATTTACGAATCCGACGCCAAAATGATAGTTAATTGTAACGTTCAGGGCCGCCTAATGACGATGGAACTCTCAAATGGCGTCGAGATTCAATACATCGTCCTCCAGCCGACTTGTCTCCAAGGGTCTATTGCTGCCTCGGGCACCTTATGGTCGTTCTCCTGTGAGTCTAGATTTTCGTATCCGACCTAAAAATGATAGTTAATTATAACGTTCAGGGCCTTCTAATGACGATGGAACACTCAAATTGCGTCGAGATTCAATACATCGGCCTCCAGCCGACTTGTCACCAAGGGTCTACTGCTGCCTCGGGCACCTTATGGTCGTTCTCCTGTGAGTCTAGATTTTCGAATCCGACGCAAAAATGATAGTTAATTGTAACGTTCAGGGCCTTCTAATGACGATGGAACACTCAAATTGCGTCGAGATTCAATACATCGTCCTCCAGCCGACTTGTCTCCAAGGGGATATTGCTGTCTCGGTCACAATATGATCTTTCTCCTGTGAGTCTAGATTTTCGAATCCGACGCAAAAATGATAGTGAATTGAAACGTTCAGCGCCTCCTAATGACGATGGAACACTCAAATTGCGTCGAGATTCAATACATCGGCCTCCAGCCGACTTGTCACCAGGGGTCAATTGCTGCCTCGGGCACCTTATGGTCGTTCTCCTGTGAGTCTAGATTTTCAAATCCGACGCAAAAATGATAGTTAATTGTAACGTTCAGGGCCTCCTAATGACGATGGAACACTCAAATTGCGTCGCGATCCAATACATCGTCCTCCAGCCGACTTGTCTCCAAGGGTGTAATGCTGCCTCAGGAACTTTATGGTCGTTCTCTTGTAAGTCTAGATTTACGAATCCGACGCCAAAATGATAGTGAATTGTAACGTTCAGCGCCTCCTAATGACGATAGAAGACTCAAATTGCGTCGAGATTCAATACATCGTCCTCCAACCGACTTGTCTCCAAGGGTCTATTGCTGCCTCGGGCATCTTATGGTCGTTCTCCTGTGAGTCTATAGTTTCGAATCCGACGCAAAAATGATAGTTAATTGTAACGTTCAGGGCCTTCTAATGACGATGGAACACTCAAATTGCGTCGAGATTCAATACATCGTCCTCCAGACGACTTGTCTCCAAGGGGATATTGCTGTCTCGGTCACAATATGATCTTTCTCCTGTGAGTCTAGATTTTCGAATCCGACGCAAAAATGATAGTGAATTGAAACGTTCAGCGCCTCCTAATGACGATGGAACACTCAAATTGCGTCGAGATTCAATACATCGGCCTCCAGCCGACTTGTCACCAGGGGTCTATTGCTGCCTCGGGCACCTTATGGTCGTTCTCCTGTGAGTCTAGATTTTCAATTCCGACGCAAAAATGATAGTTAATTGGAACGTTCAGGGCCTTCTAATGACGATGGAACCCTCAAATTGCGTCGAGATTCAATACATCGTCCTCCAGCCGACTTGTCTCCAAGGGGATATTGCTGTCTCGGGCACAATTTGATCCTTCTCCTGTGAGTCTAGATTTTCGAATCCAACGCAAAAATGATAGTGAATTGTAACGTTCAGGGCCTCCTAATGACGATAGAAGACTCAAATTGCGTCGAGATTCAATACATCGTCCTCCAGCCGATTAGTCTCCAAGGGGTATATTGCTGTCTCAAGCACCGTATGAACTTCTCCTGTGAGTAGATTTTCGAATCCGACGCGAAACTGATAGTTAATTGTAAGGCTCAGGGCCTCCGAATGACGATGGAACACTCATTTTGCGTCGCGATCCAATACATCGTCCTCGAGCCGACTTGTCGCCAAGGGTCTATTGCTGCCTCGGGCACCAAATGGTTCGTCTGCTGTGAGTCTAGATTTTCGAATCCGACGAAAAACTGATAGTTAGGTGTAACATTCAGGGCCTCCTAATGACGATGGAACACTCAAATTGCGTCGCGATCCAATACATCGTCCTCCAGCCGACTTGTCTCCAAGGGTGTAATGCTGCCTCAGGCACTTTATGGTCGTTCTCTTGTAAGTCTAGATTTACGAATCCGACGCCAAAATGATAGTGAATTGTAACGTTCAGCGCCTCCTAATGACGATGGAACACTCAAATTGCGTCGAGATTCAATACATCGGCCTCCAGCCGACTTGTCACCAGGGGTCTATTGCTGCCTCGGGCACCTTATGGTCCTTCTCCTGTGAGTCTAGATTTTCAAATCCGACGCAAAAATGATAGTTAATTGTAACGTTCAGGGCCTTCTAATGACGATGGAACACTCAAATTGCGTCGAGATTCAATACATCGTCCTCCAGCCGACTTGTCTCCAAGGGGATATTGCTGTCTCGGGCACAATTTGATCCTTCTCCTGTGAGTCTAGATTTTCGAATCCGACGCAAAAATGATAGTGAATTGTAACGTTCAGCGCCTCCTAATGACGATAGAAGACTCAAATTGCGTCGAGATTCAATACATCGTCCTCCAGCCGATTAGTCTCCAAGGGGTATATTGCTGTCTCAAGCACCGTATGAACTTCTCCTGTGAGTAGATTTTCGAATCCGACGCGAAACTGATAGTTAATTGTAAGGCTCAGGGCCTCCTAATGACGATGGAACACTCATTTTGCGTCGCGATCCAATACATCGTCCTCCAGCCGACTTGTCGCCAAGGGTCTATTGCTGCCTCGGGCACCTTATGGTCGTTCTCCTGTGAGTCTAGATTTTCGAAACCGACGCAAAAATGATAGTTAATTGTAACGTTCAGGGCCTTCTAATGACGATGGAATACTCAAATTGCGTCGAGATTCAATACATCGTCCTCCAGCCGACTTGTCTCCAAGGGGATATTGCTGTCTCGGGCACCAAATGGTTCGTCTGCTGTGAGTCTAGATTTTCGAATCCGACGAAAAACTGATAGTTAATTGTAACATTCAGGGCCTCCTAATGACGATGACACACTCAAATTGCGTCGCGATCCAATACATCGTCCTCCAGCCGACTTGTCTCCAAGGGTCTAATGCTGCCTCGGGCACTTTATGGTCGTTCTCTTGTAAGTCTAGATTTACGAATCCGACGCAAAAATGGTAGTTAATTGTAACGTTCAGTGCCGCCTAATTACGACGGAACTCTCAAATTGCGTCGAGATTCAATACATCGTCCTCCAGCCGACTTGTCTCCAAGGGTCTAATGCTGCCTCGGGCACTTTATGGTCGTTCTCTTGTAAGTCTAGATTTTCGAATCCGACGCAAAAATGATAGTGAATTGTAACGTTGAGCGCCTCCTAATGACTATAGAAGACTCAAATTGCGTCGCGATCCAATACATTGTCCTCCAGCCGACTTGTCTCCAAGGGTCTACTGCTGCCTCGGGCAACTTATGGTCGTTCTCCTGTGAGTCTAGTTTTTCGAATCCGAAGCAAAAATGATAGTTAATTGTAACGTTCAGGGCCTTCTAATGACGATGGAACACTCAAATTGCGTCGAGATTCAATACATCGTCCTCCAGCCGACTTGTCTCCAAGGGGATATTGCTGTCTCGGGCACAATATGATCCTTCTCCTGTGAGTTTAGATTTTCGAATCCGACGCAAAAATGATAGTGAATTGTAACGTTCAGCGCCTCCTAATGACGGTAGAAGACTCAAATTGCGTCAGCATTCAATACATCGTCCTCCAGCCGATTTGTCTCCAAGAGGATATTGCTGCCTCGGGCACCAAATGGTTCGTCTGCTGTGAGTCTAGATTTTCGAATCCGACGAAAAACTGATAGGTGTAACATTCAGGGCCTCCTAATGACGATGGAACACTCAAATTGCGTCGCGATCCAATACATAGTCCTCCAGCCGACTTGTCTCCAAGGGTCTAATGATGCCTCGGGCACTTTATGGTCGTTCTCTTGTAAGTCTAGATTTACGAATCCGACGCCAAAATGATAGTTAATTGTAACGTTCAGCGCCTCCTAATGACGATAGAAGACTCAAATTGCGTCGGCATTCAATACATCGTTTTCCAGCCGATTTGTCTCCAAGGGGATATTGCTGCCTCGGGGACCAAATGGTTCGTCTGCTGTGAGTCTAGATTTTCGAATCCGACGAAAAACTGATAGTTAATTGTAACATTCAGGGCCTCCTAATGACGATGGAATACTCAAATTGCGTCGCGATCCAATACATCGTCCTCCAGCCGACTTGTCTCCAAAGGTCTAATGCTGCCTCGGGCACTTTATGGTCGTTCTCTTGTAAGTCTAGATTTACGAATCCGACGCCAAAGTGATAGTTAGCTGTAACGTTCAGGGCCGCCTAATGACGATGGAACTCTCAAATAGCGTCGAGATTCAATACATCGTCCTCCAGCCGACTTGTCTCCAAGGGTCTATTGCTGCCTCGGGCACCTTATGGTCGTTCTCCTGTGAGTCTAGATTTTCGTATCCGACGTAAAAATGATAGTTAATTATAACGTTCAAGGCCTTCTAATGACGATGGAACACTCAAATTGCGTCGAGATTCAATACATCGGCCTCCAGCCGACTTGTCACCAAGGGTCAATTGCTTCCTCGGGCACCTTATGGTCGTTCTCCTGTGAGTCTAGATTTTCGAATCCGACGCAAAAATGATAGTTAATTGTAACGTTCAGGGCCTTCTAATGACGACGGAACACTCAAATTGCGTCGAGATCCAATACATCGGCCTCCAGCCGACTTGTCTCCAAGGGTCTATTGCTGCCTCGCGCACCTTATGGTCGTTCTCCTGTGAGTCTAGATTTTCGAATCCGACGCAAAAATCATAGTTAATTGTAACGTTCAGGGCCTTCTAATGACGATGGAACACTCAAATTGCGTCGAGATTCAATACATCGTCCTCCAGCCGACTTGTCTCCAAGGGGATATTGCTGTCTCGGGCACAATATGATCTTTCTCCTGTGAGTCTAGATTTTCGAATCCGACGCAAAAATGATAGTGAATTGTAACGTTCAGCGCCTCCTAATGACGATAGAAGTCTCAAATTGCGTCGGGATACAATTCATCGTCCTCCAGCCGATTTGTCTCCAAGGGGATATTGCTGCCTCGGGCACCATTTGGTTCCTCTGCTGTGAATCTAGATTTTCGAATCCGACGAAAAAATGATAGTTAATAGTAACGTTCAGGGCCTTCTAATGACGATGGAACACTCAAATTGCGTCGAGATTCAATACATCGTCCTCCAGCCGACTTGTCTCCAAGGGGATATTGCTGTCTCGGGCACAATATGATCTTTCTCCTGTGAGTCTAGATTTTCGAATCCGACGCAAAAATGATAGTGAATTGTAACGTTCAGCGCCTCCTAATGACGATAGAAGTCTCAAATTGCGTCGGGATACAATTCATCGTCCTCCAGCCGATTTGTCTCCAAGGGGATATTGCTGCCTCGGGCACCATTTGGTTCCTCTGCTGTGAATCTAGATTTTCGAATCCGACGCAAAAATGATAGTGAATTGTAACGTTCAGCGCCTCCTAATGACTATAGAAGACTCAAATTGCGTCGCGATCCAATACATTGTCCTCCAGCCGACTTGTCTCCAAGGGTCTACTGCTGCCTCGGGCAACTTATGGTCGTTCTCCTGTGAGTCTAGATTTTCGAATCCGACGCAAAAATGATAGTTAATTATAACGTTCAAGGCGTTCTAATGACGATGGAACACTCAAATTGCGTCGAGATTCAATACATCGGCCTCCAGCCGATTTGTCACCAAGGGTCAATTGCTTCCTCGGGCACCTTATGGTCGTTCTCCTGTGAGTCTAGATTTTCGAATCCGACGCAAAAATGATAGTTAATTGTAACGTTCAGGGCCTTCTAATGACGACGGAACACTCAAATTGCGTCGAGATCCAATACATCGGCCTCCAGCCGACTTGTCTCCAAGGGTCTATTGCTGCCTCGCGCACCTTATGGTCGTTCTCCTGTGAGTCTAGATTTTCGAATCCGACGCAAAAATCATAGTTAATTGTAACGTTCAGGGCCTTCTAATGACGATGGAACACTCAAATTGCGTCGAGATTCAATACATCGTCCTCCAGCCGACTTGTCTCCAAGGGGATATTGCTGTCTCGGGCACAATATGATCTTTCTCCTGTGAGTCTAGATTTTCGAATCCGACGCAAAAATGATAGTGAATTGTAACGTTCAGCGCCTCCTAATGACGATAGAAGTCTCAAATTGCGTCGGGATACAATTCATCGTCCTCCAGCCGATTTGTCTCCAAGGGGATATTGCTGCCTCGGGCACCATATGGTTCCTCTGCTGTGAATCTAGATTTTCGAATCCGACGAAAAAATGATAGTTAATAGTAACGTTCAGGGCCTTCTAATGACGATGGAACACTCAAATTGCGTCGAGATTCAATACATCGTCCTCCAGCCGACTTGTCTCCAAGGGTCTATTGCTGCCTCGGGCACCTTATGGTCGTTCTCCTGTGAGTCTAGATTTTCGTATCCGACGCAAAAATGATAGTTAATTATAACGTTCAAGGCCTTCTAATGACGATGAAACACTCAAATTGCGTCGAGATTCAATACATCGGCCTCCAGCCGACTTGTCACCAAGGGTCTATTGCTGCCTCGGGCACCACTTGGTCCTTCTCCTGTGAGTCTAGATTTTCGAATCCGACGCAAAAATGATAGTGAATTGTAACGTTCAGCGCCTCCTAATGACGATAGAAGACTCAAATTGCGTCGCGATCCAATACATCGTCCTCCAGCCGACTTGTCTCCAAGGGTCTATAGCTGCCTCGGGCACCTTATGGTCGTTCTCCTGTGAGTCTAGATTTTCGAATCCGACGCAAAAATGATAGTGAATTGTAACGTTCAGCGCCTCCTAATGACGATAGAAGCCTCAAATTTCGTCGAGATTCAATACATCAACCTCCAGCCGATTTGTCTCCAAGGGGTATATTGCTGTCTCGAGCACCGTATGAACTTCTCCTGTGAGTAGATTTTCGAATCCGACGCGAAACTGATAGTTAATTGTAAGGTTCAGGGCCTCCTAATGACGATGGAACACTCATTTTGCGTCGCGATCCAATACATCGTCCTCCAACCGACTTGTCTCAAAGGGTCAATAGCTGCCTCGGCCACCGTATGGTCGTTCCCCTGTGAGTTTAGATTACCGAATCCGACGCAAAAATGATAGTTAATTGGAACATTCAGGGCCTCCTAATGACGATGGAACACTCAAATTGCGTCGCGATCCAATACATCGTCCTCCAGCCGACTTGTCTCCAAGGGTCTAATGCTGCCTCGGGCACTTTATGGTCGTTCTCTTGTAAGTCTAGATTTACGAATCCGACGCCAAAATGATAGTGAATTGTAACGTTCAGCGCCTCCTAATGACGATAGAACATTCAAATTGCGTCGGCATTCAATACATCGTTTTCCAGCCGATTTGTCTCCAAGGGGATATTACTGCCTCGGGGACCAAATGGTTCGTCTGCTGTGAGTCTAGATTTTCGAATCCGACGAAAAACTGATAGTTAATTGTAACATTCAGGGCCTCCTAATGACGATGGAATACTCAAATTGCGTCGCGATCCAATACATCGTCCTCCAGCCGACTTGTCTCCAAAGGTCTAATGCTGCCTCGGGCACTTTATGGTCGTTCTCTTGTAAGTCTAGATTTACGAATCCGACGCCAAAATGATAGTTAATTGTAACGTTCAGGGCCGCCTAATGACGATGGAACTCTCAAATTGCGTCGAGATTCAATACATCGTCCTCCAGCCGACTTGTCTCCAAGGGTCTATTGCTGCCTCGGGCACCTTATGGTCGTACTCCTGTGAGTCTAGATATTCGTATCCGACGCAAATATGATAGTTAATTATAACGTTCAAGGAATTCTAATGACGATGGAACACTCAAATTGCTTCGAGATTCAATACATCGGCCTCCAGCCGACTTGTCACCAAGGGTCTATTGCTGCCTCGGGCACCTTATGGTCGTTCTCCTGTGAGTCTAGATTTTCGAATCCGACGCAAAAATGATAGTTAATTGTAACGTTCAGGGCCTTCTAATGACGACGGAACACTCAAATTGCGTCGAGATCCAATACATCGGCCTCCAGCCGACTTGTCTCCAAGGGTCTATTGCTGCCTCGCGCATCTTATGGTCGTTCTCCTGTGAGTCTAGATTTTCGAATCCGACGCAAAAATCATAGTTAATTGTAACGTTCAGGGCCTTCTAATGACGATGGAACACTCAAATTGCGTCGAGATTTAATACATCGTCCTCCAGCCGACTTGTCTCCAAGGGGATATTGCTGTCTCGGGCACAATATGATCTTTCTCCTGTGAGTCTAGATTTTCGAATCCGACGCAAAAATGATAGTGAATTGTAACGTTCAGCGCCTCCTAATGACGATAGAAGTCTCAAATTGCGTCGGGATTCAATTCATCGTCCTCCAGCCGATTTGTCTCCAAGGGGATATTGCTGCCTCGGGCACCATATGGTTCCTCTGCCGTGAATCTAGATTTTCGAATCCGACGAAAAAATGATAGTTAATAGTAACGTTCAGGGCCTTCTAATGACGATGGAACACTCAAATTGCGTCGAGATTCAATACATCGTCCTCCAGCCGACTTGTCTCCAAGGGTCTATTGCTGCCTCGGGCACCTTATGGTCGTTCTCCTGTGAGTCTAGATCTTCGTATCCAACGCAAAAATGATAGTTAATTATAACGTTCAAGGCCTTCTAATGACGATGGGACACTCAAATTGCGTCGAGATTCAATACATCGGCCTCCAGCCGACTTGTCACCAAGGGTCTATTGCTGCCTCGGGCACCACTTGGTCCTTCTCCTGTGAGTCTTGATTTTCGAATCCGACGCAAAAATGATAGTGAATTGTAACGTTCAGCGCCTCCTAATGACGATAGAAGACTCAAATTGCGTCGAGATTCAATACATCGTCCTCCAGCCGACTTGTCTCCAAGGGTCTATTGATGCCTCGGCCACCTTATGGTCGTTCTCCTGTGAGTCTAGATTTTCGAATCCGACGCAAAAATGATAGTTAATTGTAACGTTCAGGGCCTTCTAATGACGATGGAACACTCAAATTGCGTCGA
Source organism: Schistocerca serialis cubense (assembly GCF_023864345.2). Taxonomy (NCBI): domain Eukaryota; kingdom Metazoa; phylum Arthropoda; class Insecta; order Orthoptera; family Acrididae; genus Schistocerca; species Schistocerca serialis. Next base: position 3,133,511 of record NC_064647.1, read on the forward strand.
GATTCAATACATCGTCCTCCAGCCGACTTGTCTCCAAGGGGATATTGCTGTCTCGGGCACAATATGATCTTTCGCCTGTGAGCCTACATTTTCGAATGCGACGCAAAAATGATAGTGAATTGTAACGTTCGGGGCCTTCTAACGACGATAGAAGACTCAAATTGCGTCGAGATTCAATACATCGTCCTCCAGCCGATTTGTCTCCAAGGGGTATATTGCTGTCTCGAGCACCGTATGAACTTCTCCTGTGAGTAGATTTTCGAATCCGACGCGAAACTGATAGTTAATTGTAAGGTTCAGGGCTTTGTAATGACAATGGAACACTCAAATTGCGTCGAGATTCAATACATCGGCCTCCAGCCGACTTGTCTCCAAGGGGATATCGCTGCCTCGGGCACCACATGGTCCTCCTCCTGTGAGTCTAGATTTTCGAATCCGACGCAAAAATGATAGTGAATTGTAACGTTCAGCGCCTCCTAATGACGATAGAAGACTCAAATTGCGTCGCGATCCAATACATCGTCCTCCAGCCGACTTGTCTCCAAGGGTCTATTGCTGCCTCGGGCACCTTATGGTCGTTCTCCTGTGAGTTTAGATTTTCGTATCCGACGCAAAAATGATAGTTAATTGTAACATTCAGGGCCTCCTAATGACGATGGAACACTCAAATTGCGTCGCGATCCAATACATCGTCCTCCAGCCGAATTGTCTCCAAGGGTCTAATGTTGCCGCGGGCACTTTATGGTCGTTCCCCTGTGAGTTTAGATTATCGAATCCGACGCCAAAATGATAGTTAATTGTAACGCTCAGGGCCTTCTAATGACGATGGAACACTCAAATTGCGTCGATATTCAATACATCGGCCTCCAGCCGACTTGTCTCCAAGGGTCTATTGCTGCCTCGGGCACCTTATGGTCGTTCTCCTGTGAGTCTAGATTTTCGAATCCGACGCAAAAATCATAGTTAATTGTAACGTTCAGGGCCTTCTAATGACGACGGAACACTCAAATTGCGTCGAGATTCAATACATCGTCCTCCAGCCGACTTGTCTCCAAGGGGATATTGCTGTCTCGGGCACAATATGATCTTTCGCCTGTGAGCCTACATTTTCGAATCCGACGCAAAAATGATAGTGAATTGTAACGTTCAGCGCCTCCTAATGACGATAGAAGACTCAAATTGCGTCGAGATTTAATTCATCGTCCTCCAGCCGACTTGTCTCCAACGGTCTATTGCTGCCTCGGGCACCTTATGGTCGTTTTCCTGTGAGTTTAGATTTTCGAATCCGACGAAAAACTGATAGTTAATTGTAACATTCAGGGCCTCCTAATGACGATGGAACACTCAAATTGCGTCGAGATTCAATAAATCGTCCTCCAGCCGATTTGTCTCCAAGGGGTATATTGCTGTCTCGAGCACCGTATGAACTTCTCCTGTGAGTAGATTTTCGAATCCGACGCGAAACTGATAGTTAATTGTAAGGTTCAGGGCCTTGTAATGACGATGGAACACTCAAATTGCGTCGAGATCCAATACATCGTCCTCCAGCCGACTTGTCTCCAAGGGTCTATTGCTGCCTCGGCCACCTTATGGTCGTTCTCCTGTGAGTCTAGATTTTCGAATCCGACGCAAAAATGATAGTTAATTGTAACGTTCAGGGCCTTCTAATGACGATGGAACACTCAAATTGCGTCGAGATTCAATACATCGTCCTCCAGCCGACTTGTCTCCAAGGGGATATTGCTGTCTCGGGCACAATATGATCTTTCGCCTGTGAGCATACATTTTCGAATCCGACGCAAAAATGATAGTGAATTGTAACGTTCGGGGCCTTCTAACGACGATAGAAGACTCAAATTGCGTCGAGATTCAATACATCGTCCTCCATCCGATTTGTCTCCAAGGGGTATATTGCTGTCTCGAGCACCGTATGAACTTCTCCTGTGAGTAGAGTTTCGAATCCGACGCGAAACTGATAGTTAATTGTAAGGTTCAGGGCTTTGTAATGACAATGGAACACTCAAATTGCGTCGAGATTCAATACATCGGCCTCCAGCCGACTTGTCTCCAAGGGGATATCGCTGCCTCGGGCACCACATGGTCCTTCTCCTGTGAGTCTAGATTTTCGAATCCGACGCAAAAATGATAGTGAATTGTAACGTTCAGCGCCTCCTAATGACGATAGAAGACTCCAATTGCGTCGCGATCCAATACATCGTCCTCCAGCCGACTTGTCTCCAAGGGTCTATTGCTGCCTCGGGCACCTTATGGTCGTTCTCCTGTGAGTTTAGATTTTCGTATCCGACGCAAAAATGATAGTTAATTGTAACATTCAGGGCCTCCTAATGACGATGGAACACTCAAATTGCGTCGCGATCCAATACATCGTCCTCCAACCGACTTGTCTCCAAGGGTCTAATGCTGCCGCGGGCACTTTATGGTCGTTCCCCTGTGAGTTTAGATTATCGAATCCGACGCCAAAATGATAGTTAATTGTAACGCTCAGGGCCTTCTAATGACGATGGAACACTCAAATTGCGTCGATATTCAATACATCGTCCTCCAGCCGACTTGTCTCCAAGGGGATAGTACTGTCTCGGGCACAATATGATCCTTCTCCTGTGAGTCTAGATTTTCGAATCCGACGCAAAACTGATAGTGAATTGTAACGTTCAGCGCCTCCTAATGACGATAGAAGACTCAAATTGCGTCGGCATTCAATACATCGTCCTCCAGCCGATTTGTCTCCAAGGGGATATTGCTGCCTCGTGCACCAAATGGTTCGTCTGCTGTGAGTCTAGATTTTCGAATCCGGCGCAAAAATGATAGTTAATTGTATCGTTCCGGGCCTTCTAATGACGATGGAACACTCAAATTGCGTCTAGATCCAATACATCTGCCTCCAGCCGACTTGTCTCCAAGGGTCTATTGCTGCCTCGGGCACCTTATGGTCGTTCTCCTGTGAGTCTAGATTTTCGAATCCGACGCAAAAATCATAGTTAATTGTAACGTTCAGGGCCTTCTAATGACGATGGAACACTCAAATTGCGTCGAGATTCAATACATCGTCCTCCAGCCGACTTGTCTCCAAGGGGATATTGCTGTCTCGGGCACAATATGATCTTTCGCCTGTGAGCCTACATTTTCGAATCCGACGCAAAAATGATAGTGAATTGTAACGTTCAGCGCCTCCTAATGACGATAGTAGACTCAAATTGCCTCGAGATTTAATTCATCGTCCTCCAGCCGACTTGTCTCCAACGGTCTATTGCTGCCTCGGGCACCTTATGGTCGTTCTCCTGTGAGTCTAGATTTTCGAATCCGACGCAAAAATGATAGTGAATTGTAACGTTCAGCGCCTCCTAATGACGATAGAACACTCAAATTCCGTCGGGATTCAATACATCGTCCTCCAGCCGTTTTGTATCCAAGGGGATATTGCTGCCTCGGGCACCAAATGGTTCGTCTGCTGTGAGTCTAGATTTTCGAATCCGACGAAAAACTGATAGTTAATTGTAACATTCAGGGACTCCTAATGACGATGGAACATTTAAATTGCGTCGCGATCCAATACATCGTCCTCCAGCCGACTTTACTCCAAAGGGTCTAATGCTGCCTCGGGCACTATATGGTCGTTCTCTTGTAAGTCTAGATTTACGAATCCGACGCCAAAATGATAGTTAATTGTAACGTTCAGGGCCGCCTAATGACGATGGAACTCTCAAATTGCGTCGAGATTCAATACATCGTCCTCCAGCCGACTTGTCTCCAAGGGTCTATTGCTGCCTCGGCCACCTTATGGTCGTTCTCCTGTGAGTCTAGATTTTCGAATCCGACGCAAAAATGATAGTTAATTGTAACGTTCAGGGCCTTCTAATGACGATGGAGCACTCAAATTGCGTCGAGATTCAATCCATCGTCCTCCAGCCGACTTGTCTCCAAGGGGATATTGCTGTCTCGGGCACAATATGATCTTTCGCCTGTGAGCCTACATTTTCGAATCCGACGCAAAAATGATAGTGAATTGTAACGTTCGGGGCCTTCTAATGACGATAGAAGACTCAAATTGCGTCGAGATTCAATACATCGTCCTCCAGGCGATTTGTCTCCAAGGGGTATATTGCTGTCTCGAGCACCGTATGAACTTCTCCTGTGAGTAGATTTTCGAATCCGACGCGAAACTGATAGTTAATTGTAAGGTTCGGGGCTTTGTAATGACAATGCAACACTCAAATTGCGTCGAGATTCAATACATCGGCCTCCAGCCGTCTTGTCTCCAAGGGGATATCGCTGCCTCGGGCACCACATGGTCCTTCTCCTGTGAGTCTAGATTTTCGAATCCGACGCAAAAATGATAGTGAATTGTAACGTTCAGCGCCTCCTAATGATGATAGAAGACTCAAATTGCGTCGCGATCCAATACATCGTCCTCCAGCCGACTTGTCTCCAAGGGTCTATTGCTGCCTCGGGCACCTTATGGTCGTTTTCCTGTGAGTTTAGATTTTCGAATCCGACGAAAAACTGATAGTTAATTGTAACATTCAGGGCCTCCTAATGACGATGGAACACTCAAATTGCGTCGCGATCCAATACATCGTCCTCCAGCCGACTTGTCTCCAAGGGTCTAATGCTGCCGCGGGCACTTTATGGTCGTTCGCTTGTGAGTTTAGATTATCGAATTCGACGCCAAAATGATAGTTAATTGTAACGCTCAGGGCCTTCTAATGACGATGGAACACTCAAATTGCGTCGATATTCAATACATCGTCCTCCAGCCGACTTGTCTCCAAGGGGATAGTACTGTCTCGGGCACAATATGATCCTTCTCCTGTGAGTCTAGATTTTCGAATCCGACGCAAAACTGATAGTGAATTGTAACGTTCAGCGCCTCCTAATGACGATAGAAGACTCAAATTGCGTCGGCATTCAATACATCGTCCTCCAGCCGATTTGTCTCCAAGGGGATATTGCTGCCTCGTGCACCAAATGGTTCGTCTGCTGTGAGTCTAGATTTTCGAATCCGGCGCAAAAATGATAGTTAATTGTATCGTTCCGGGCCTTCTAATGACGATGGAACACTCAAATTGCGTCGAGATCCAATACATCTGCCTCCAGCCGACTTGTCTCCAAGGGTCTATTGCTGCCTCGGGCACCTTATGGTCGTTCTCCTGTGAGTCTAGATTTTCGAATCCGACGCAAAAATCATAGTTAATTGTAACGTTCAGGGCCTTCTAATGACGATGGAACACTCAAATTGCGTCGAGATTCAATACATCGTCCTCCAGCCGACTTGTCTCCAAGGGGATATTGCTGTCTCGGGCACAATATGATCTTTCGCCTGTGAGCCTACATTTTCGAATCCGACGCAAAAATGATAGTGAATTGTAACGTTCAGCGCCTCCTAATGACGATAGTAGACTCAAATTGCCTCGAGATTTAATTCATCGTCCTCCAGCCGACTTGTCTCCAACGGTCTATTGCTGCCTCGGGCACCTTATGGTCGTTCTCCTGTGAGTCTAGATTTTCGAATCCGACGCAAAAATGATAGTGAATTGTAACGTTCAGCGCCTCCTAATGACGATAGAACACTCAAATTGCGTCGGGATTCAATACATCGTCCTCCAGCCGTTTTGTATCCAAGGGGATATTGCTGCCTCGGGCACCAAATGGTTCGTCTGCTGTGAGTCTAGATTTTCGAATCCGACGAAAAACTGATAGTTAATTGTAACATTCAGGGACTCCTAATGACGATGGAACATTTAAATTGCGTCGCGATCCAATACATCGTCCTCCAGCCGACTTGACTCCAAAGGGTCTAATGCTGCCTCGGGCACTATATGGTCGTTCTCTTGTAAGTCTAGATTTACGAATCCGACGCCAAAATGATAGTTAATTGTAACGTTCAGGGCCGCCTAATGACGATGGAACTCTCAAATTGCGTCGAGATTCAATACATCGTCCTCCAGCCGACTTGTCTCCAAGGGTCTATTGCTGCCTCGGCCACCTTATGGTCGTTCTCCTGTGAGTCTAGATTTTCGAATCCGACGCAAAAATGATAGTTAATTGTAACGTTCAGGGCCTTCTAATGACGATGGAGCACTCAAATTGCGTCGAGATTCAATCCATCGTCCTCCAGCCGACTTGTCTCCAAGGGGATATTGCTGTCTCGGGCACAATATGATCTTTCGCCTGTGAGCCTACATTTTCGAATCCGACGCAAAAATGATAGTGAATTGTAACGTTCGGGGCCTTCTAATGACGATAGAAGACTCAAATTGCGTCGAGATTCAATACATCGTCCTCCAGGCGATTTGTCTCCAAGGGGTATATTGCTGTCTCGAGCACCGTATGAACTTCTCCTGTGAGTAGATTTTCGAATCCGACGCGAAACTGATAGTTAATTGTAAGGTTCGGGGCTTTGTAATGACAATGCAACACTCAAATTGCGTCGAGATTCAATACAGCGGCCTCCAGCCGACTTGTCTCCAAGGGGATATCGCTGCCTCGGGCACCACATGGTCCTTCTCCTGTGAGTCTAGATTTTCGAATCCGACGCAAAAATGATAGTGAATTGTAACGTTCAGCGCCTCCTAATGATGATAGAAGACTCAAATTGCGTCGCGATCCAATACATCGTCCTCCAGCCGACTTGTCTCCAAGGGTCTATTGCTGCCTCGGGCACCTTATGGTCGTTTTCCTGTGAGTTTAGATTTTCGAATCCGACGAAAAACTGATAGTTAATTGTAACATTCAGGGCCTCCTAATGACGATGGAACACTCAAATTGCGTCGCGATCCAATACATCGTCCTCCAGCCGACTTGTCTCCAAGGGTCTAATGCTGCCGCGGGCACTTTATGGTCGTTCGCTTGTGAGTTTAGATTATAGAATTCGACGCCAAAATGATAGTTAATTGTAACGCTCAGGGCCTTCTAATGACGATGGAACACTCAAATTGCTTCGATATTCAATACATCGTCCTCCAGCCGACTTGTCTCCAAGGGGATAGTGCTGTCTCGGGCACAATATGATCCTTCTCCTGTGAGTCTAGATTTTCGAATCCGACGCAAAACTGATAGTGAATTGTAACGTTCAGCGCCTCCTAATGACGATAGAAGACTCATATTGCGTCGGCATTCAATACATCGTCCTCCAGCCGATTTGTCTCCAAGGGGATATTGCTGCCTCGTGCACCAAATGGTTCGTCTGCTGTGAGTCTAGATTTTCGAATCCGGCGCAAAAATGATAGTTAATTGTATCGTTCAGGGCCTTCTAATGACGATGGAACACTCAAATTGCGTCGAGATCCAATACATCGGCCTCCAGCCGACTTGTCTCCAAGGGTCTATTGCTGCCTCGGGCACCTTATGGTCGTTCTCCTGTGAGTCTAGATTTTCGAATCCGACGCAAAAATCATAGTTAATTGTAACGTTCAGGGCCTTCTAATGACGATGGAAAACTCGAATTGCGTCGAGATTCAATACATCGTCCTCCAGCCGACTTGTCTCCAAGGGGATATTGCTGTCTCGGGCACAATATGATCTTTCTCCTGTGAGTCTAGATTTTCGAATCCGACGCAAAAATGATAGTGAATTGTTACGTTCAGCGCCTCCTAATGACTATAGAAGACTCAAATTGCGTCGAGATTCAATAAATCGTCCTCCAGCCGATTTGTCTCCAAGGGGTATATTGCTGTCTCGAGCACCGTATGAACTTCTCCTGTGAGTAGATTTTCGAATCCGACGCGAAACTGATAGTTAATTGTAAGGTTCAGGGCCTTGTAATGACGATGGAACACTCAAATTGCGTCGAGATTCAATACATCGGCCTCCAGCAGACTTGTCTCCAATGGTCTATTGCTGCCTCGGGCACCTTATGGTCGTTCTCCTGTGAGTTTAGATTTTCGAATCCGACGAAAAACTGATAGTTAATTGTAACATTCAGGGCCTCCTAATGACGATGGAACACTCAAATTGCGTCGCGATCCAATACATCGTCCTCCAGCCGACTTGTCTCCAAGGGTCTAATGCTGCCGCGGGCACTTTATGGTCGTTCCCCTGTGAGTTTAGATTATCGAATCCGACGCCAAAATGATAGTTAATTGTAACGTTCAGGACCGCCTAATGATGATTGAACTCTCAAATTGCGTCGAGTTTCAATACATCGGCCTCCAGCCGACTTGTCTCCAAGGGTCTATTGCTGCCTCGGGCACCTTATGTTCGTTCACCTGTGAGTTTAGATTATCGAATCCGACGCAAAAATGATAGTTAATTGTAACGTTCAGGGCCTCCTAATGCCGATGGAACACTAAAATTGCGTCGAGATTCAATACATCGTCCTCCAGCCGACTTGTCTCCAAGGGTCTATTGCTGCCTCGGGCACCACATGGTCCTTCTCCTGTGAGTCTAGATTTTCGAATCCGACGCAAAAATGATAGTGAATTGTAACGTTCAGCGCCTCCTAATGACGATAGAAGACTCAAATTGCGTCGCGATCCAATACATCGTCCTCCAGCCGACTTGTCTCCAAGGGTCTATTGCTGCCTCGGGCACCTTATGGTCGTTCTCCTGTGAGTTTAGATTTTCGTATCCGACGCAAAAATGATAGTTAATTGTAACATTCAGGGCCTCCTAATGACGATGGAACACTCAAATTGCGTCGCGATCCAATACATCGTCCTCCAGCCGACTTGTCTCCAAGGGTCTAATGCTGCCGCGGGCACTTTATGGTCGTTCCCCTGTGAGTTTAGATTATCGAATCCGACGCCAAAATGATAGTTAATTGTAACGCTCAGGGCCTTCTAATGACGATGGAACACTCAAATTGCGTCGATATTCAATACATCGTCCTCCAGCCGACTTGTCTCCAAGGGGATAGTGCTGTCTCGGGCACAATATGATCCTTCTCCTGTGACTCTAGATTTTCGAATCCGACGCAAAACTGATAGTGAATTGTAACGTTCAGCGCCTCCTAATGACGATAGAAGACTCAAATTGCGTCGGCATTCAATACATCGTCCTCCAGCCGATTTGTCTCCAAGGGGATATTGCTGCCTCGTGCACCAAATGGTTCGTCTGCTGTGAGTCTAGATTTTCGAATCCGGCGCAAAAATGATAGTTAATTGTATCGTTCAGGGCCTTCTAATGACGATGGAACACTCAAATTGCGTCGAGATCCAATACATCGGCCTCCAGCCGACTTGTCTCCAAGGGTCTATTGCTGCCTCGGGCACCTTATGGTCGTTCTCCTGTGAGTCTAGATTTTCGAATCCGACGCAAAGATCATAGTTAATTGTAACGTTCAGGGCCTTCTAATGACGATGGAACACTCAAATTGCGTCGAGATTCAATACATCGTCCTCCAGCCGACTTGTCTCCAAGGGGAAATTGCTGTCTCGGGCACAATATGATCTTTCGCCTGTGAGCCTACATTTTCGAATCCGACGCAAAAATGATAGTGAATTGTAACGTTCAGCGCCTCGTAATGACGATAGAAGACTCAAATTGCGTCGAGATTTAATTCATCGTCCTCCAGCCGACTTGTCTCCAACGGTCTATTGCTGCCTCGGGCACCTTATGGTCGTTCTCCTGTGAGTCTAGATTTTCGAATCCGACGCAAAAATGATAGTGAATTGTAACGTTCAGCGCCTCCTAATGACGATAGAACACTCTAATTGCGTCGGGATTCAATACATCGTCCTCCAGCCGTTTTGTATCCAAGGGGATATTGCTGCCTCGGGCACCAAATGGTTCGTCTGCTGTGAGTCTAGGTTTTCGAATCCGACGAAAAACTGATAGTTAATTGTAACATTCAGGGCCTCCTAATGACGATGGAACATTTAAATTGCGTCGCGATCCAATACATCGTCCTCCAGCCGACTTGACTCCAAAAGGTCTAATGCTGCCTCGGGCACTATATGGTCGTTCTCTTGTACGTCTAGATTTACGAATCCGACGCCAAAATGATAGTTAATTCTAACGTTCAGGGCCTTCTAATGACGATGGAGCACTCAAATTGCGTCGAGATTCAATACATCGTCTTCCAGCCGACTTGTCTCCAAGGGGATATCGCTGCCTCGGGCACCACATGGTCCTTCTCCTGTGAGTCTAGATTTTCGAATCCGACGCAAAAATGATAGTGAATTGTAACGTTCAGCGCCTCCTAATGACGATAGAAGACTCAAATTGCGTCGCGATCCAATACATCGTCCTCCAGCCGACTTGTCTCCAAGGGTCTATTGCTGCCTCGGGCACCTTATGGTCGTTTTCCTGTGAGTTTAGATTTTCGAATCCGACGTAAAACTGATAGTTAATTGTAACATTCAGGGCCTCCTAATGACGATGGAACACTCAAATTGCGTCCCGATCCAATACATCGTCCTCCAGCCGACTTGTCTCCAAGGGTCTAATGCTGCCGCGGGCACTTTATGGTCGTTCCCCTGTGAGTTTAGATTATCGAATTCGACGCCAAAATGATAGTTAATTGTAACGCTCAGGGCCTTCTAATGACGATGGAACACTCAAATTGCGTCGATATTCAATACATCGTCCTCCAGCCGACTTGTCTCCAAGGGGATAGTGCTGTCTCGGGCACAATTTGATCCTTCTCCTGTGAGTCTAGATTTTCGAATCCGACGCAAAACTGATAGTGAATTGTAACGTTCAGCGCCTCCTAATGACGATAGAAGACTCAAATTGCGTCGGCATTCAATACATCGTCCTCCAGCCGATTTGTCTCCAAGGGGATATTGCTGCTTCGTGCACCAAATGGTTCGTCTGCTGTGAGTCTAGATTTTCGAATCCGGCGCAAAAATGATAGTTAATTGTATCGTTCAGGGCCTTCTAATGACGATGGAACACTCAAATTGCGTCGAGATCCAATACATCGGCCTCCAGCCGACTTGTCTCCAAGGGTCTATTGCTGCCTCGGGCACCTTATGGTCGTTCTCCTGTGAGTCTAGATTTTCGAATCCGACGCAAAAATCATAGTTAATTGTAACGTTCAGGGCCTTCTAATGACGATGGAAAACTCGAATTGCGTCGAGATTCAATACATCGTCCTCCAGCCGACTTGTCTCCAAGGGGATATTGCTGTCTCGGGCACAATATGATCTTTCTCCTGTGAGTCTAGATTTTCGAATCCGACGCAAAAATGATAGTGAATTGTTACGTTCAGCGCCTCCTAATGACGATAGAAGACTCAAATTGCGTCGAGATTCAATAAATCGTCCTCCAGCCGATTTGTCTCCAAGGGGTATATTGCTGTCTCGAGCACCGTATGAACTTCTCCTGTGAGTAGATTTTCGAATCCGACGCGAAACTGATAGTTAATTGTAAGGTTCAGGGCCTTGTAATGACGATGGAACACTCAAATTGCGTCGAGATTCAATACATCGGCCTCCAGCAGACTTGTCTCCAACGGTCTATTGCTGCCTCGGGCACCTTATGGTCGTTCTCCTGTGAGTTTAGATTTTCGAATCCGACGAAAAACTGATAGTTAATTGTAACATTCAGGGCCTCCTAATGACGATGGAACACTCAAATTGCGTCGCGATCCAATACATCGTCCTCCAGCCGACTTGTCTCCAAGGGTCTAATGCTGCCGCGGGCACTTTATGGTCGTTCACCTGTGAGTTTAGATTATCGAATCCGACGCCAAAATGATAGTTAATTGTAACGTTCAGGACCGCCTAATGATGATTGAACTCTCAAATTGCGTCGAGTTTCAATACATCGGCCACCAGCCGACTTGTCTCCAAGGGTCTATTGCTGCCTCGGGCACCTTATGTTCGTTCTCCTGTGAGTTTAGATTATCGAATCCGACGCAAAAATGATAGTTAATTGTAACGTTCAGGGCCTCCTAATGCCGATGGAACACTAAAATTGCGTCGAGATTCAATACATCGGCCTCCAGCCGACTTGTCTCCAAGGGTCTATGGCTGCCTCGGGCACCTTGTGGTCGTTCTCCTGTGAGTCTAGATTTTCGAATCCGACGCAAAAATGATAGTGAATTGTAACGTTCAGCGTCTCCTAATGACGATAGGACACTCAAATTGCGTCGGGATTCAATACATCGTCCTCCAGCCGATTTGTCTCCAAGGGGATATTGCTGCCTCGGGCACCAAATGGTTCGTCTGCTGTGAGTCTAGATTTTCGAATCCGACGAAAAACTGATAGTTAATTGTAACATTCAGGGCCTCCTAATGACGATGGAACATTTAAATTGCGTCGCGATCCAATACATCGTCCTCCAGCCGACTTGTCTCCAAGGGTCTAATGCTGCCTCGGGCACTATATGGTCGTTCTGTTGTAAGTCTAGATTTACGAATCCGACGCCAAAATGATAGTTAATTGTAACGTTCAGGGCCTTCTAATGACGATGGAGCACTCAAATTGCTTCGAGATTCAATAAATCGTCCCCCAGCCGACTTGTCTCCAAAGGGATATTGCTGTCTCGGGCACAATATGATCTTTCTCCTGTGAGCCAAGATTTTCGAATCCGACGCAAAAATGATAGTGAATTGTAACGTTCAGCGCCTCCTAATGACGATAGAAGACTCAAATTGCGTCGGCATTCAATACATCGTCCTCCAGCCGATTTGTCTCCAAGGGGATATTGCTGCCTCGAGCACCAAATGGTTCGTCTGCTGTGAGTCTAGATTTTCGAATCCGACGAAAAACTGATAGTTAATTGTAACATTCAGGGCCTCCTAATGACGATGGAACACTCAAATTGCGTCGCGATCCATTACATCGTCCTCCAGCCGACTTGTCTCCAAGGGTCCATTGCAGCCTCGGGCACTTTATGGTCGTTCTCCTGTTAGTCTAGACTTTCGAATCCGACGCAAAAATGATAGTTAATTGTACCGTTCAGGGCCTTCTAATGACGATGGAACACTCAAATTGCGTCGAGATTCAATACATCGGCTTCTAGCCGACTTGCCACCAAGGGGATATTGCTGTCTCGGGCACAATATGATCTTTCTCCTGTGAGTCTAGATTTTCGAATCCGACGCAAAAATGATAGTGAATTGTAACGTTCAGCGCCTCCTAATGACGATAGAAGAGTCAAATTGCGTCGAGATTCAATACATCGTCCTCCAGCCGATTTGTCTCAAAGGGGTATATTGCTGTCTCGAGCACCGTATGAACTTCTCCTGTGAGTAGATTTTCGAATCCGACGCGAAACTGATAGTTAATTGTAACATTCAGGGCCTCCTAATGGCGATGGAACACTCATTTTGCGTCGCGATCAAATACATCGTCCTCCAACGGACTTGTCTCCGAGGGTCAATAACTGCCTCGGGCACCGTATGGTCGTTCCCCTGTGAATCTAGATTTTCGAATCCGACGCTAAAATCATAGTTAATTGTAACGTTCAGGGCCTTCTAATGACGATGGAACACTCAAATTGCGTCGAGATTCAATACATCGTCCTCCAGCCGACTTGTCTCCAAGGGGATATTGCTGTCTCGGGCACAATATGATCTTGCTCCTGTGAGCCTAGATTTTCGAAACCGACGCAAAAATGATAGTGAATTGTAACGTTCAGCGCCTCCTAATGACGATAGAAGACTCAAATTGCGTCGAGATGCAATACATCGTCCTCCAGCCGATTTGTCTCCAAGGGGTATATTGCTGTCTCGAGCACCGTATGAACTTCTCCTGTGAGTAGATTTTCGAATCCGACGGGAAACTGATAGTTAATTGTAAGGTTCAGGGCTTTGTAATGACAATGGAACACTCAAATTGCGTCGAGATTCAATACATCGGCCTCCAGCCGACTTGTCTCCAAGGGGATATCGCTGCCTCGGGCACCACATGGTCCTTCTCCTGTGAGTCTAGATTTTCGAATCCGACGCAAAAATGATAGTCAATTGTAACGTTCAGCGCCTCCTAATGACGATGGAACACTCAAATTGCGTCGCGAACCAATACATCGTCCTCCAGCCCACTTGTCTCCAAGGGTCTATTGCTGCCTCGGGCACCTTATGGTCGTTCTCCTGTGACTCTAGATTTTCGAATCTGACGCAAAAATGATAGTTAATTGTAACGTTCAGGGCCTTCTAATGACGTTGGAACACTCAAATTGCGTCGAGATTCAATACATCGTCCTCCAGCCGACTTGTCTCCAAGGGGATATTGCTGTCTCGGGCACAATATGATCCTTCTCCTGTGAGTCTAGATTTTCGAATCCGACGCAAAAATGATAGTGAATTGTAACGTTCAGCGCCTCCTAATGACAATAGAAGACTCAAATTGCGACGAGATTCAATACATCGTCCTCCAGCCGATTTGTCTCCAAGGGGTATATTGCTGTCTCTAGCACCGTATGAACTTCTCCTGTGAGTAGATTTTCGAATCCGACGAAAAACTGATAGTTAATTGTAACGTTCAGGGCCTTGTAATGACGATGGAACTCTCAAATTGCGTCGAGATTCAATACATCGGCCTCCAGCCGACTTGTCTCCAAGGGTCTGTTGCTGCCTCGGGCACCTTATGGTCGTTCTCCTGTGAGTTTAGATTATCGAATCCGACGCAAAAATGATAGTTAATTGTAACGTTCAGCGCCTCCTAATGACGATAGAAGACTCACATTGCGTCGGGATTCAATACATCGTCCTCCAGCCGATTTGTCTCCAAGGGGATATTGCTGCCTCGAGCACCAAATGGTTCGTCTGCTGTGAGTCTAGATTTTCGAATCCGACGAAAAACTGATAGTTAATTGTAACATTCAGGGCCTCCTAATGACGATGGAACACTCAAATTGCGTCGCGATCCAATACATCGTCCTCCAGCCGACTTGTCTCCAAGGGTCTAATGCTGCCTCGGGCACTATATGGTCGTTGTCTTGTAAGTCTAGATTTACGAATCCGACGCCAAAATGATAGTTAATTGTAACGTTCAGGGCCGCCTAATGGCGATGGAACTCTCAAATTGCGTCGAGATTCAATACATCGTCCTCCAGCCGACTTGTCTCCAAGGGTCTATTGCTCCCTCGGCCACCTTATGGTCGTTCTCCTGTGAGTCTAGATTTTCGAATCCGACGCAAAAATGATAGTTAATTGTAACGTTCAGGGCCTTCTAATGACGATGGAACACTCAAATTGCGTCGAGATTCAATACATCAGCCTCCAGCCGACTTGTCTCCAAGGGTCTATTGGTGCTTCGGGCACCTTATGGTCGATCTCCTGTGAGTCTAGATTTTCGATCCGACGCAAAAATGATAGTTAATTTTAACGTTCAGGGCCTCCTAATGCCGATGGAACACTCAAATTGCGTCGAGATTCAATACATCAGCCTCCAGCCGACTTGTCTCCAAGGGTCTATTGGTGCTTCGGGCACCTTATGGTCGTTCTCCTGTGAGTCTAGATTTTCGAATCCGACGCATAAATGATAGTTAAATGTAACGTTCAGGGCCTTCTAATGACGATGGAACACTCAAATTGCGTCGAGATTCAATAAATCGTCCTCCAGCCGACTTGTCTCCAAGGGGATATTGCTGTCTTGGGCACAATATGATCCTTCCCCTGTGAGTCTAGATTTTCGAATCCGACGCAAAAATGATAGTGAATTGTAACGTTCAGCGCCTCCTAATGACGATAGAAGACTCAAATTGCGTCGAGATTCAATACATCGTCCTCCAGCCGATTTGTCTCCAAGGGGTATATTGCTGTCTCGAGCACCGTATGAACTTCTCCTGTGAGTAGATTTTCGAATCCGACGCGAAACTGATAGTTAATTGTAACGTTCAGCGCCTCCTAATGACGATAGAAGACTCAAATTGCGTCGCGATCCAATACATCGTCCTCCAGCCGACTTGTCTCCAAGGGTCTATTGCTGCCTCGGGCACCTTATGGTCGTTCTCCTGTGAGTCTAGATTTTCGAATCCGACGTTCAGAGCCTTGTAATGACGATGGAACACTCAAATTGCGTCGAGATTCAATACATCGTCCTCCAACCGACTTGTCTCCAAGGGTCTGTTGCTGCCTCGGGCACCGTATGGTTGTTGTCCTGTAAGTCTAGATTTTCGAATCCGACGCAAAAATCATAGTTATTTGTAACGTTCAGGGCCTTCTAATGACGATGGAACACTCAAATTGCGTCGAGATCCAATACATCGGCCTCCAGCCGACTTGTCTCCAAGGGTCCATTGCTGCCTCGGGCACCTTATGGTCGTTCTCCTGTGAGTCTAGATTTTCGAATCCGACGCAAAAATGATAGTAAATTGTAACGTTCAGGGCCTTCTAATGACGATGGAACACTCAAATTGCGTCGAGATTCAATACATCGGCTTCCAGCCGACTTGCCTCCAAGGGGATATTGCTGTCTCGAGCACAATATGATCTTTCTCCTGTGAGTCTAGATTTCCGAATCCGACGCAAAAATGATAGTGAATTGTAACGTTCAGCGCCTCCTAATGACGATAGAAGAATCAAATTGCGTCGAGATTCAATACATCGTCCTCCAGCCGATTTGTCTCCAAGGGGTATATTGCTGTCTCGAGCACCGTATGAACTTCTCCTGTGAGTACAATACATCGGCCTCCAGACGACTTGTCTCCAAGGGTCTGTTGCTGCCTCGGGCACCCTATGGTCGTTCTCCTGTAAGTCTAGATTTTCGTATCCGACGCAAAAATGATAGTTAATTGTAACGTTCAGGGCCTTCTAATGACGATGGAACTCTCAAATTGCGTCGAGATTCAACACATCGGCCTCCAGCCGACTTGTCACCAAGGGTCTATTGCTGCCTCGGGCACCTTATGGTCGTTCTCCTGTGAGTCTAGATTTTCGAATCCGACCCAAAAATCATAGTTAATTGTAACGTTCAGGGCCTTCTAATGACGATGGATCACTCAAATTGCGTCGAGATTCAATACATCGGCTTCCAGCCGACTTGCCACCAAGGGGATATTGCTGTCTCGGGCACAATATGATCTTTCTCTTGTGAGTCTAGATTTTCGAATCCGACGCAAAAATGATAGTGAATTGTAACGTTCAGCGCCTCCTAATGACGATAAAAGACTCAAATTGCGTCGAGATTCAATACATCGTCCTCCAGCCGATTTGTCTCAAAGGGGTATATTGCTGTCTCGAGCACCGTATGAACTTCTCCTGTGAGTAGATTTTCGAATCCGACGCGAAACTGATAGTTAATTGTAAGGTTCAGGGCCTTGTAATGACGATGGAACACTAAAATTGCGTCGAGATTCAATACATCGGCCTCCAGCCGACTTGTCTCCAACGGTCTATTGCTGCCTCGGGCACCTTATGGTCGTTCTCCTGTGAGTTTAGATTTTCGAATCCGCGAAAAACTGATAGTTAATTGTAACACTCAGGGCATCCTAATGACGATGGAACACTCATTTTGCGTCGCGATCAAATACATCATCCTCCAACGGACTTGTCTCCGAGGGTCAATAGCTGCCTCGGGCACCGTATGGTCGTTCCCCTGTGAGTCTAGATTTTCGAATCCGACGCTAAAATCATAGTTAATTGTAACGTTCAGGGCCTTCTAATGACGATGGAACACTCAAATTGCGTCGAGATTCAATACATCGTCCTCCAGCCGACTTTTCTCCAAGGGGATATTGCTGTCTCGGGCACAATATGATCTTTCTCCTGTGAGCCTAGATTTTCGAAACCGACGCAAAAATGATAGTGAATTGTAACGTTCAGCGCCTCCTAATGACGATAGAAGACTCCAATTGCGTCGAGATTCAATACATCGTCCTCCAGCCGATTTGTCTCCATGGGGTATATTGCTGTCTCGAGCACCGTATGAACTTCTCCTGTGAGTAGATTTTCGAATCCGACGCGAAACTGATAGTTAATTGTAAGGTTCAGGGCTTTGTAATGACAATGGAACACTCAAATTGCGTCGAGATTCAATACATCGGCCTCCAGCCGACTTGTCTCCAAGGGGATATCGCTGCCTCGGGCACCACATGGTCCTTCTCCTGTGAGTCTAGATTTTCGAATCCGACGCAAAAATGATAGTTAATTGTAACGGTCAGGGCCTTCTAATGACGATGAAACACTCAAATTGCGTCGAGATTCAATACATCAGCCTCCAGCCGACTTGTCTCCAAGGGTCTATTGGTGCTTCGGGCACCTTATGGTCGTTCTCCTGTGAGTCTAGATTTTCGAATCCGACGCATAAATGATAGTTAATTTTAACGTTCAGGGCCTTCTAATGCCGATGGAACACTCAAATTGCGTCGAGATTCAATACATCAGCCTCCAGCCGACTTGTCTCCAAGGGTCTATTGGTGTTTCGGGCACCTTTTGGTCGTTCTCCTGTGAGTTTAGATTTTCGAATCCGACGAAAAACTGATAGTTAATTGTAACATTCAGGGCCTCCTAATGACGATGGAACACTCATTTTCCGTCGCGATCCAATACATCGTCCTCCAACCGACTTGTCTCCGAGGGTCAATAGCTGCCTCGGGCACCGTATGGTCGTTCCCCTGTGAGTCTAGATTTTCGAATCCGACGCAAAAATCATAGTTAATTGTAACGTTCAGGGCCTTCTAATGACGATGGAACACTCAAATTGCGTCGAGATTCAACACATCGTCCTCCAGCCGACTTGTCTCGGGCCCAATATGATCTTTCTCCTGTGAGCCTAGATTTTTGAATCCGACGCAAAAATGATAGTGAATTGTAACGTTCAGCGCCTCCTAATGACGATAGAAGACTCAAATTGCGTCGCGATCCAATACATCGTCCTCCAGCAGACTTGTCTAAAAGGGTCTGTTGCTGCCTCGGGCACCTTATGGTTGTTCTCCTGTGAGTCTAGATTTTCGAATCCGACGCAAAAATGATAGTTAATTGTAACGTTCAGGGCCTTCTAATGACGATGGAACACTCAAATTGCGTCGAGATTCAATACATCGTCTTCCAGCCGACTTGTCTCCAAGGGGATATTGCTGTCTCGGGCACAATATGATCCTTCTCCTGTGAGTCTAGATTTTCGAATCCGACGCAAAAATGATAGTTAATTGTAACGTTCAGCGCCTCCTGATGACGATAGAAGACTCAAATTGCGTCGACATTCAATACATCGTCCTCCAGCCGATTTGTCTCCAAGGGGTATATTGCTGTCTCGAGCACCGTATGAACTTCTCCTGTGAGTAGATTTTCGAATCCGACGCGAAACTGATAGTTAATTGTAAGGTTCAGGGCCTTGTAATGACGATGGAACACTCAAATTGCGTCGAGATTCAATACATCGGCCTCCAGCCGACTTGTCTCCAAGGGTCTATTGCTGCCTCGGGCACCTTATGTTCGTTCTCCTGTGAGATTAGAATATCGAATCCGACGCAAAAATGATAGTTAATTGTAACGTTCAGGGCCTCCTAATGCCGATGGAACACTCAAATTGCGTCGAGATTCAATACATCGGACTCCAGCCGACTTGTCTCCAAGGGTCTGTTGCTGCCTCGGGCACCTTATGGTCGTTCTCCTGTGAGTTTAGATTATCGAATCCGACGCAAGCATGATAGTTAATTTTAACGTTCAGGGCCTCCTAATGCCGATGGAACACTCAAATTGCGTCGAGATTCAATACATCGTCCTCCAGCCGATTTGTCTCCAAGGGGATATTGCTGCCTCGGGCACCAAATGGTTCGTCTGCTGTGAGACTAGATTTTCGAATCCGACGAAAAACTGATAGTTAATTGTTACATTCAGGGCCTCCTAATGACGATGGAACACTCAAATTGCGTCGCGATCCTCCAGCCGACTTGTCTCCAAGGGTTTAATGCTGCCTCGGGCACTACATGTAAGTCTAGATTTACGAATCCGACGCCAAAATGATAGTTAATTGTAACGTTCAGGGCCGCCTAATGACGATGGAACTCTCAAATTGCGTCGAGATTCAATACATCGTCCTCCAGCCGACTTGTCTCCAAGGGTCTATTGCTGCCTCGGGCACCTTATGGTCGTTCTCCTGTGTGTCTAGATTTTCGTATCCGACGCAAAAATGATAGTCTATTGCTGCCTCGGCCTCCTTATGGTCGTTCTCCTGTGAGTCTAGATTTTCGAATCCGACGCAAAACTGATAGTTAATTGTAACGTTCAGGGCCTTCTAATGACGATGGAACACTCAAATTGCGTCGAGATTCAATACATCGTCCTCCAGCCGACTTGTCTCCATGGGGATATTGCTGTCTCTGGTACAATATGATCCTTCTCCTGTGAGTCTAGATTTTCGAATCCGACGCAAAAATGATAGTGAATTGTAACGTACAGCGCCTCCTAATGACAATAGAAGACTCAAATTGCGTCGGGATTCAATACATCGTCCTCCAGCCGATTTGTCTCCAAGGGTATATTGCTGCCTCGGGCACCAAATGGTTCGTCTGCTGTGAGTCTAGATTTTCGAATCCGACGAAAAACTGATAGTTAATTGTAACATTCAGGGCCTCCTAATGACGATGGAACACTCAAATTGCGTCGCGATCCAATACATCGTCCTCCAGCCGACTTGTCTCCAAGGGTCTATTGCTGCCTCGGTCACTTTATGGTCGTTCTCTTGTAAGTCTAGATTTACGAATCCGACGCCAAAATGATAGTTAATTGTAACGTTCAGGTCCGCCTAATGACGATGGAACTCTCAAATTGCGTCGAGATTCAATACATCGTCCTCCAGCCGACTTGTCTCCAAGGGTCTATTGCTGCCTCGGGCGCCTTATGGTCGTTCTCCTGTGAGTCTAGATTTTCGTATCCGACGCAAAAATGATAGTTAATTGTAACGTTCAGGGCCTTCTAATGACGATGGAACACTCAAATTGCGTCGAGATTCAATACATCGGCTTCCAGCCGACTTGCCTCCAAGGGGATAATGCTGTCTCGGGCACAATATGATCTTTCTCCTGTGAGCCTAGATTTTCGAATCCGACGCAAAAATGATAGTTAATTGTAACGTTCAGGTCCTTCTAATGACGATGGAACACTCAAATTGCGTCGAGATTCAATACATCGTCCTCCAGCCGACTTGTCTGTCTCGTGCACAATATGATCCTTCTCCTGTGAGTCTAGATTTTCGAATCCGACGCAAAAATGATAGTGAATTGTAACGTACAGCGCCTCCTAATGACGATAGAAGACTCAAATTGCGTCGGGATTCAATACATCGTCCTCCAGCCGATTTGTCTCCAAGAGGTATATTGCTGTCTCGAGCACCGTATGAACTTCTCCTGTGAGTAGATTTTCGAATCCGACGCGAAACTGATAGTTAATTGTAAGGTTCAGGGCCTTGTAATGACGATGGAACACTCAAATTGCGTCGAGATTCAATACATCGGCCTCCAGCCGACTTGTCTCCAACGGTCTATTGCTGCCTCGGGCACCTTATGGTCGTTCTCCTGTGAGTTTAGAATTTCAAATCCGACGAAAAACTGATAGTTAATTGTAACATTCAGGGCCTCCTAATGACGATGGAACACTCAAATTGCGTCGCGATCCAATACATCGTCCTCCAGCCGACTTGTCTCCAAGGGTCTAATGCTGCCGCGGGCACTTTATGGTCGTTCCCCTGTGAGTTTAGATTATCGAATCCGACGCCAAAATAATAGTTAATTGTAACGTACAGGACCGCCTAATGATGATGGAACTCTCAAATTGCGTCGAGATTCAATACATCGGCCTCCAGCCGACTTGTCTCCAAGGGTCTATTGCTGCTTCGGGCACCTTATGTTCGTTCTCCTGTGAGATTAGAATATCGAATCCGACGCAAAAATGATAGTTAATTGTAACGTTCAGGGCCTCCTAATGCCGATGGAACACTCAAATTGCGTCGAGATTCAATACATCGGCCTCCAGCCGACTTGTCTCCAAGGGTCTGTTGCTGCCTCGGGCACCTTATGGTCGTTCTCCTGTGAGTTTAGATTATCGAATCCGACGCAAGAATGATAGTTAATTTTAACGTTCAGGGCCTCCTAATGCCGATGGAACACTCAAATTGCGTCGAGATTCAATACATCGGCCTCCAGCCGACTTGTCACCAAGGGTCTATTGCTGCCTCGGGCACCTTATGGTCGTTCTCCTGTGAGTCTAGATTTTCGAATCCGACGCAAAAATGATAGTGCATTGTGACGTTCAGCGCCTCCTAATGACGATAGAAGACTCAAATTGCGTCGGGATTCAATACATCGTCCTCCAGCCGACTTGTCTCCAAGGGGATATTGCTGTCTCTGGTACAATATGATCCTTCTCCTGTGAGTCTAGATTTTCGAATCCGACGCTAAAATGATAGTGAATTGTAACGTACAGCGCCTCCTAATGACAATAGAAGACTCAAATTGCGTCGGGATTCAATACATCGTCCTCCAGCCGATTTGTCTCCAAGGGGATATTGCTGCCTCGGGCACCAAATGGTTCGTCTGCTGTGAGTCTAGATTTTCGAATCCGACGAAAAACTGATAGTTAATTGTAACATTCAGGGCCTCCTAATGACGATGGAACACTCAAATTGCGTCGCGATCCAATACATCGTCCTCCAGCCGACTTGTCTCCAAGGGTCTATTGCTGCCTCGGTCACTTTATGGTCGTTCTCTTGTAAGTCTAGATTTACGAATCCGACGCCAAAATGATAGTTAATTGTAACGTTCAGGTCCGCCTAATGACGATGGAACTCTCAAATTGCGTCGAGATTCAATACATCGTCCTCCAGCCGACTTGTCTCCAAGGGTCTATTGCTGCCTCGGGCGCCTTATGGTCGTTCTCCTGTGAGTCTAGATTTTCGTATCCGACGCAAAAATGATAGTTAATTGTAACGTTCAGGGCCTTCTAATGACGATGGAACACTCAAATTGCGTCGAGATTCAATACATCGGCTTCCAGCCGACTTGCCTCCAAGGGGATATTGCTGTCTCGGGCACAATATGATCTTTCTCCTGTGAGCCTAGATTTTCGAATCCGACGCAAAAATGATAGTTAATTGTAACGTTCAGGTCCTTCTAATGACGATGGAACACTCAAATTGCGTCGAGATTCAATACATCGTCCTCCAGCCGACTTGTCTGTCTCGTGCACAATATGATCCTTCTCCTGTGAGTCTAGATTTTCGAATCCGACGCAAAAATGATAGTGAATTGTAACGTTCAGCGCCTCCTAATGACGATAGAAGACTCAAATTGCGTCGGGATTCAATACATCGTCCTCCAGCCGATTTGTCTCCAAGAGGTATATTGCTGTCTCGAGCACCGTATGAACTTCTCCTGTGAGTAGATTTTCGAATCCGACGCGAAACTGATAGTTAATTGTAAGGTTCAGGGCCTTGTAATGACGATGGAACACTCAAATTGTGTCGAGATTCAATACATCGGCCTCCAGCCGACTTGTCTCCAACGGTCTATTGCTGCCTCGGGCACCTTATGGTCGTTCTCCTGTGAGTTTAGAATTTCAAATCCGACGAAAAACTGATAGTTAATTGTAACATTCAGGGCCTCCTAATGACGATGGAACACTCAAATTGCGTCGCGATCCAATACATCGTCCTCCAGCCGACTTGTCTCCATGGGTCTAATGCTGCCGCGGGCACTTTATGGTCGTTCCCCTGTGAGTTTAGATTATCGAATCCGACGCCAAAATAATAGTTAATTGTAACGTACAGGACCGCCAAATGATGATGGAACTCTCAAATTGCGTCGAGATTCAATACATCGGCCTCCAGCCGACTTGTCTCCAAGGGTCTATTGCTGCTTCGGGCACCTTATGTTCGTTCTCCTGTGAGATTAGAATATCGAATCCGACGCAAAAATGATAGTTAATTGTAACGTTCAGGGCCTCCTAATGCCGATGGAACACTCAAATTGCGTCGAGATTCAATACATCGGCCTCCAGCCGACTTGTCTCCAAGGGTCTGTTGCTGCCTCGGGCACCTTATGGTCGTTCTCCTGTGAGTTTAGATTATCGAATCCGACGCAAGAATGATAGTTAATTTTAACGTTCAGGGCCTCCTAATGCCGATGGAACACTCAAATTGCGTCGAGATTCAATACATCGGCCTCCAGCCGACTTGTCACCAAGGGTCTATTGCTGCCTCGGGCACCTTATGGTCGTTCTCCTGTGAGTCTAGATTTTCGAATCCGACGCAAAAATGATAGTGCATTGTAACGTTCAGCGCCTCCTAATGACGATAGAAGACTCAAATTGCGTCGGGATTCAATACATCGTCCTCCAGCCGATTTGTCTCCAAGGGGATGTTGCTGCCTCGGGCACCAAATGGTTCATCTGCTGTGAGACTAGATTTTCGAATCCGACGAAAAACTGATAGTTAATTGTAACGTTCAGGGCCTTCTAATGACGATGGAACACTCAAATTGCGTCGAGATTCAGTACATCGTCCTCCAGCCGACTTGTCTCCAAGGGGATATTGCTGTCTCTGGTACAATATGATCCTTCTCCTGTGAGTCTAGATTTTCGAATCCGACGCTAAAATGATAGTGAATTGTAACGTACAGCGCCTCCTAATGACAATAGAAGACTCAAATTGCGTCGGGATTCAATACATCGTCCTCCAGCCGATTTGTCTCCAAGGGGATATTGCTGCCTCGGGCACCAAATGGTTCGTCTGCTGTGAGTCTAGATTTTCGAATCCGACGAAAAACTGATAGTTAATTGTAACATTCAGGGCCTCCTAATGACGATGGAACACTCAAATTGCGTCGCGATCCAATACATCGTCCTCCAGCCGACTTGTCTCCAAGGGTCTATTGCTGCCTCGGTCACTTTATGGTCGTTCTCTTGTAAGTCTAGATTTACGAATCCGACGCCAAAATGATAGTTAATTGTAACGTTCAGGTCCGCCTAATGACGATGGAACTCTCAAATTGCGTCGAGATTCAATACATCGTCCTCCAGCCGACTTGTCTCCAAGGGTCTATTGCTGCCTCGGGCACCTTATGGTCGTTCTCCTGTGAGTCTAGTTTTTCGTATCCGACGCAAAAATGATAGTTAATTGTAACGTTCAGGGCCTTCTAATGACGATGGAACACTCAAATTGCGTCGAGATTCAATACATCGGCTTCCAGCCGACTTGCCTCCAAGGGGATATTGCTGTCTCGGGCACAATATGATCTTTCTCCTGTGAGCCTAGATTTTCGAATCCGACGCAAAAATGATAGTTAATTGTAACGTTCAGGTCCTTCTAATGACGATGGAACACTCAAATTGCGTCGAGATTCAATACATCGTCCTCCAGCCGACTTGTCTGTCTCGTGCACAATATGATCCTTCTCCTGTGAGTCTAGATTTTCGAATCCGACGCAAAAATGATAGTGAATTGTAACGTTCAGCGCCTCCTAATGACGATAGAAGACTCAAATTGCGTCGGGATTCAATACATCGTCCTCCAGCCGATTTGTCTCCAAGAGGTATATTGCTGTCTCGAGCACCATATGAACTTCTCCTGTGAGTAGATTTTCGAATCCGACGCGAAACTGATAGTTAATTGTAAGGTTCAGGGCCTTGTAATGACGACGGGAACACTCAAATTGCGTCGAGATTCAATACATCGGCCTCCAGCCGACTTGTCTCCAACGGTCTATTGCTGCCTCGGGCATCTTATGGTCGTTCTCCTGTGAGTTTAGATTTTCGAATCCGACGAAAAACTGATAGTTAATTGTAACATTCAGGGCCTTCTAATGAGGATGGAACACACAAATTGCGTCGCGATCCAATACATCGTCCTCCAGCCAACTTGTCTCCAAGGGTCTAATGCTGCCGCGGGCACTTTATGGTCGTTCCCCTGTGAGTTTAGATTATCGAATCCGTCGCCAAAATGATAGTTAATTGTAACGTTCAGGACCGCCTAATGATGATGGAACTCTCAAATTGCGTCGAGATTCAATACATCGGCCTCCAGCCGACTTGTCTCCAAGGGTCTATAGCTGCCTCGGGCACCTTATGTTCGTTCTCCTGTGAGATTAGATTATCGAATCCGACGCAAAAATGATAGTGAATTGTAACGTTCAGCGCCTCCTAATGACGATAGAAGACTCAAATTGCGTCGGGATTCAATGCATCGTCCTCCAGCCGATTTGTCTCCAAGGGGATATTGCTGCCTCGGGCACCAAATGGTTCGTCTGCTGTGAGTCTAGATTTTCGAATCCGACGAAAAACTGAAAGTTAATTGTAACATTCAGGGCCTCCTAATGACGATGGAACACTCAAATTGCGTCGCGATCCAATACATCGTCCTCCAGCCGACTTGTCTCCAAGGGTCTATTGCTGCCTCGGTCACTTTATGGTCGTTCTCTTGTAAGTCTAGATTTACGAATCCGACGCCAAAATGATAGTTAATTGTAACGTTCAGGTCCGCCTAATGACGATGGAACTCTCAAATTGCGTCGAGATTCAATACATCGTCCTCCAGCCGACTTGTCTCCAAGGGTCTATTGCTGCCTCGGGCACCTTATGGTCGTACTCCTGTGAGTCTAGATTTTCGTATCCGACGCAAAAATGATAGTTAATTGTAACGTTCAGGGCCTTCTAATGACGATGGAACACTCAAATTGCGTCGAGATTCAATACATCGGCTTCCAGCCGACTTGCCTCCAAGGGGATATTGCTGTCTCGGGCACAATATGATCTTTCTCCTGTGAGCCTAGATTTTCGAATCCGACGCAAAAATGATAGTTAATTGTAACGTTCAGGTCCTTCTAATGACGATGGAACACTCAAATTGCGTCGAGATTCAATACATCGTCCTCCAGCCGACTTGTCTGTCTCGTGCACAATATGATCCTTCTCCTGTGAGTCTAGATTTTCGAATCCGACGCAAAAATGATAGTGAATTGTAACGTTCAGCGCCTCCTAATGACGATAGAAGACTCAAATTGCGTCGGGATTCAATACATCGTCCTCCAGCCGATTTGTCTCCAAGAGGTATATTGCTGTCTCGAGCACCGTATGAACTTCTCCTGTGAGTAGATTTTCGAATCCGACGCGAAACTGATAGTTAATTGTAAGGTTCAGGGCCTTGTAATGACGATGGAACACTCAAATTGCGTCGAGATTCAATACATCGGCCTCCAGCCGACTTGTCTCCAACGGTCTATTGCTGCCTCGGGCATCTTACGGTCGTTCTCCTGTGAGTTTAGATTTTCGAATCCGACGAAAAACTGATAGTTAATTGTAACATTCAGGGCCTCCTAATGAGGATGGAACACACAAATTGCGTCGCGATCCAATACATCGTCCTCCAGCCGACTTGTCTCCAAGGGTCTAATGCTGCCGCGGGCACTTTATGGTCGTTCCCCTGTGAGTTTAGATTATCGAATCCGTCGCCAAAATGATAGTTAATTGTAACGTTCAGGACCGCCTAATGATGATGGAACTCTCAAATTGCGTCGAGATTCAATACATCGGCCTCCAGCCGACTTGTCTCCAAGGGTCTGTTGCTGCCTCGGCACCTTATGGTCGTTCTCCTGTGAGTTTAGATTATCGAATCCGACGCGAGAATGATAGTTAATTTTAACGTTCAGGGCCTCCTAATGCCGATGGAACACTCAAATTGCGTCGAGATTCAATACATCGGCCTCCAGCCGACTTGTCACCAAGGGTCTATTGCTGCCTCGGGCACCTTATGGTCGTTCTCCTGTGAGTCTAGATTTTCGAATCCGACGCAAAAATGATAGTGAATTGTAACGTTCAGCGCCTCCTAATGACGATAGAAGACTCAAATTGCGTCGGGATTCAATACATCCTCCTCCAGCCGATTTCTCTCCAAGGGGATATTGCTGCCTCGGGCACCAAATGGTTCGTCTGCAGTGAGTCTAGATTTTCGAATCCGACGAAAAACTGATAGTTAATTGTAATATTCAGGGCCTCCTAATGACGATGGAACACTCAAATTGCGTCGCGATCCAATACATCGTCCTCCAGCCGACTTGTCTCCAAGGGTCTATTGCTGCCTCGGGCACTTTATGGTCGTTCTCTTGTAAGTCTAGATTTACGAATCCGACGCCAAAATGATAGTTAATTGTAACGTTCAGGTCCGCCTAATGACGATGGAACTCTCAAATTGCGTCGAGATTCAATACATCGTCCTCTAGCCGACTTGTCTCCAAGGGTCTATTGCTGCCTCGGGCACATTATGGTCGTTCTCCTGTGAGTCTAGATTTTCGTATCCGACGCAAAAATGATAGTTAATTGTAA